>NC_041399.2:188567242-188744742 GCF_900747795.2 Erpetoichthys calabaricus
TCCAAATATCAGGGTAGCATGAGTATCATGGCATCAAACACTGTCAATGTCATAGAGTTTGGGCCACACTGTTATCTTGAAATTTCACCAGTATTTGTGTATCTACAGGTCAAAATCATTTAAGACTGAAAAAGTGTAGGACTCTGTGTATGTAACACAATATAATGTAACATAACATTCACAAACTCACCTAAACCCAGGCATGGTCTTGGGGGTCATTGCTTATTCCACCAGCACTAACCATAAGCCAAAAATGAACTTTGTACTCTTAGAAATAGTGGATCTTTAATGTCATTTTTGTCTTTAATGGTTTGTGTGGTTTATTGTAAAACTATTGCTTTAATTCAGGGAAAGGTTATTTGAATATGAAGTTGGTTCTTTGTGCTTTGAAAAACTTTCTTAAATGTAGAAAAAAACAAAACCTGAAATCTTTAATGCATGGTAGGCTATCTAGCAAGACACTACCATATTAAGAAAACCTGAACTTAGCCTGTGTAATTGTATGCAGGAAGCATCCTTTTAAAATCATGATCCATTGGTAGTTCACAAATCTACTACCATCTATTCGTGGTTATTTACTGTAAGGAGCCTGTTGTAGTATTGCCACATAAAAATGTATTTGTTTTTTTTTTTCTCTCTATGTACAACCCCGTTGCCATTTGAGAATACGACAGATAAGATGGGCGGGTTGGATAGAGAGGACCTTTTGGGAGGTATGGAGCTGTCATTGCGATTTCTGGGAGTGCCAAGGAAACGGATGCATTATTTAAATAGGGGTATGAAAAGGCAGGAAGAGAAGGGAGAAAAGACAGCCCGAGTTTTATGGCGGAAGAAAAACACATGACTCATCTGAGTCCAGGAGAAAGATTGTTTTCGGGGAGCACCACAAGTCCAACGCAACCGTGAAAGGGATCGGAAGTAGTGTGAGCTGTCTTTTATTCTGGGATTGGCATGTCTAAGGAACTGAACTATGGGGAAATAGGAGAATTGGAAAAAGATTAAATCGAATATTCTTGGATATATAATTTTATGCCTTGTGTTTATTGTACTGTATATATTGGAAGTGGGGGAATTTGGGGGATTTTAGAAAATGTATTAATTACATTTTTTTCGTTGCATGTTTTCTCTGTGTGGTTTAGTAAATATCACTTTTATTATTATAAGTCATCTTTCTGCACTGTGGGAAGGGGCTGAAGGCAGTTTGAGGTTGACCTGCAATCATCAGTATAATTTTCACTGTAAACTTAGTGAAGTGTAGCGGATACAATCGTTACACTGTTATGGATCTAAATAAATAAAGGTTCTTTCTGGAACCTTCATATGGATGGGTCTTATGGGAACCAAAAATGGTTCCTCTATGGCATCACTCTGAAGAACCACACAGGCACCTTTATTTTTAGGAGTATGGATGTGATGCTTTTCCTTTAGATCAAATGAACTTTTTCTGATGGTGTCCCTAATTAATTGTGTCAGTGAGTTAAACGAATAGATGAATGGTAACTATTTGTCTTTAAATACAGAAAAAACAAAAATGTTAGTTATTAAGGGGAGAGATGCTGACAAAAACAACATTCTGTCACTTTTTAACTGAGTTTGAAAAAACATTATTTTACTGAATCAGCACAGAATCTATATATTATCTTTGGCACCTGGAATGTCTTTTAAAACACACATTATGAAACAGTCTAAAAGCTATTTTTCCAGCTTAAAAATATTTGAAATTTAAGACATTTTCTGAATATGTGGAATACTGAGAAATTATCCCTGCATTTGTTTCTAGTAGGATTTACTACTGCAGTGCACTGGCTGCTCAAATCATTCTGTATGCAGCTTCCAGTTAATTCAAAATGCTGCAGCAAAAACATTAAAAGGACTAGAAGGTACAACCACATCACAGTTGTTCCAAAGTCATTACACTGATTTCCAAATCTTTCTTTTTATATATAAAGAATTAAATGACAAGGGCCTTACTTACCTATCTCAATTTATCATTAATAAAAATCTGAGTGTGCATTAAGATCTTAAGATGTTTGTCTAAAAGAGATTCCGAGTATTAATACTATAACAGTGGAAGGGCAAGTTTTTGGTTGCAGGAGCTGAAAACTGTGGAATGATTTGCCTCCTTATACAGTATAAGAGATGATACTTTGGTCTTAACTTTTAAATTCAAGCTGAAAACTCACTACTCTAGTCTGACATACCCTGATTAGATCTGCTGATTAGCTGTGCATATTACATCTCTGTTTGGTTTTCAATTGTGTATGAATAAAAGTACCATTACTAACCCTCCTCTATTCTGTTTCTCTTCTTGGTCCCCTACTACTGTGGCACTTTGCGCCAGTGTTATACTTCCAAGCTGTTTTCATGCCCCTGGAAAAATAACGGTTATACTAGGAGCCTTGGAATCATCTTTCTTTAGTCTTTTTCTATGAATTGTTTTTTGGAATATAGTTATTTTGATCCTGGATCAGAATACCTGTAATATAGTCTCTAATATCTGTTTATTGTAGCTGAATTTTTACTTTCCTGTTTTATGCTTTCCAGATAATTCCTCATTCCCATATAGTCAGGTTTCTGTAAATTATAAATCTATATTTTGATGTACATTTGTGTGTTTTTAAAGGTGATTTAAATTGTTACCATGTTGTAATCACTGTTGCCTAAAGTATTATACTTTTGTTTTTCTGTCTTTATTATGCAAAAAGATCTAGACAGGCATCTTGGTTTTGAAAACAAACTAGGTGAGGAAACATTCATTTGTCATTAGCCCCATTAGTCCCCATTTCTAATAGGGGTTTTCCAATTAATGTTTGGAAAGCTAAAATCCGTTATGACTATTACACACCCGTTATTGCACCTACAGTATGTCTTTGTTGATTAAGTAATATACTATTGCCTGATCAATGCTTGCATGGACTGGGAGTTGGGCAAGGTTGTGGGGTGAAGCGGCTGTAGGGTATCTGTTGGCGAAGAAAGATTCACTGATCTTGACTTTGCCAATGATGCTATGATCTTTGTAGAGTCAATGGAGGCTCTGATCAGGGCTCTCGAGAGACTGAGCGAGGAGTCTGAGTGTCTGGGCTTGTGAGTGTCATGGATAAAAACAAAGATCCAGGCCTTTAATGTTCTCTTAGGCACAGCCATCAGCAGTGTGTCTGTCTGCAGAGAGAGTGTTGACCTTGTTGAATGGTTTACTTACCTCGGCAGTGACATTCATGTCTCTGGTGACTATACCAATGAAGTCAGTAGACGGACTGGGAGAGCATGGGGGTTCATGATGTCGCTGGAAAGGGGTGTGTGGAGCTCCCGATATCTATGCAAAAGGAAAAAGGTCCAAGTATTTAGAGTCCTGGTACTTCCTGTCTTGCTAAATGGTTGCGAGACATGGAAACTATCCAGTGACCTGAGTCGAACACTGGATTTCCTTGGTAGTGTGTCTCTCCGGAGAATCCTTGGGTACCGCTAGTTTGACTTTGTGTTGAATGAGCGGTTTCTCACGGAGTTCCAAATGAGGCACATTACCTGCATTGTGAGGGAGCGTCAGTTACGACACTACGGCCATGTGGCACGATTCCCAGAGGATGATCCAGCTCGTAAGATCCTCATTGTTGAGGACCCAAATGGATGGACCAGGCCAAGGAGATGTCCACGTAACACCTGGCTGTGGCAGATAGAGGGTCATTTCCAAAGGGTGGGACAGACCATGTGTTTGCCTGGGGGGTTTCGTTGTATGGTGGGTGCGGCAACGTACTGTACCAGTGCATGCTCCCCAACTTGACCTGACATGACCTGCCTGAAATATCAGGATTTGATGGCCTGTAGCAAATTCCAATCACCAAAACCTCTTCCTGACTAGCTTAGCCCACAGTGAATCTGACATGTTCCCTTCTTCTGCCTTGATTTTGTGGGCCTCATTATTATTTTTAATACTGTTCCATTCCTTCATTTCTTCCTTATCTGTCTTTCCTGAAACAGATAGCCTATATCCATAAATATGGCATTACTCTCTATCGCTCTCATTTTAACTTCATCATTCTCAAACGATTGATTTTAAATTGGTGTAACTTTTGTGTGTGCATTTAGGGTACTCTGCACTGGGTTGGTTCTATGTCCAGGTATAAGTTGTACCTCATGCCCTTGACACTGTTAGAATAGAGTTAGTTTCCAGTGACTCTAAAATTGGATCAAGGAGGTTCAGGAAATGAATACACATATAAAACCTTCTTCAAGTGTGATAGAACAACATGAAACTCAAGTCAGTTTACTGGAGGTATACAGTGTTTTCTCGTTTTATTGCAGACACACTCTTAATAAAAAGTTTCTTTTCACACTTTTAATTAAATACATTTAATTTCAGCTTATTTTATGCCCTTTTTACTTGAAGAAAAAACTTCCCAAAATTTTACACACATGTCTCATTAATTTTTCTTTCACCAATTGATGTAACGTGGCTGTCTTAATTCTGCTAATGGTGTTGTTCAAAAGAGGCAGCTAAGCAGCTTAACAGGTATTTCTGACATCTTCTTTTGTCCTCTCCATATACCTTCTTTTGTCCTCTCTTTCTGTGAGTTTCTTCCCACTGTTCAAAGACCTGGTATCAGATTTAATGGTCTACCTGAATTGTCTACATGTTAATGTGTGAGTGTGTCCTGTGACGTATTTTTGTTCTTTTCATGGCTGTCTTCTGTCTTAAGCCTAATTGGTTCTCATATTGTCTCACTCACCTTGAACCTCTAGACAGAGTAGCAATGAAAAGTACAGTAGATAGACAGAAGAATTGATTAATTGCGGAGTGCTAAAAAATCCATGAAGCTGTATTAAAATGACTTAGCATGTTCTAGCCCACATAATCCAATTAAGTGATGTAAGAGCCAGGACTATGTTGTCAACACTGGGTAAAAGGCAGGAACCAGTCTATCACTAAACCCACACACAGACTCACACTAACACAATTTTAAATCACAAATGAATTAAAGATTTAGATCACAAATCACTGTATTACTAATGGCCCTTTCATTATGTAGCTGCTGCATGATTAGTGTTTACTGGTAGGTCAAGTCATATTACACAACCTTTTCAGTCATTGACTTCATTTACATAATTCAGGGTGTGGTGTACACCCGTGATCACCAGTCATCTAGTGTCACATATCCAATGACTCAGTCGAACTAGTCTTCAATTCGCCCAAGAAATTTGATTTTGTCTTAAGTTGTAGAGGTGGACTCTGTGTACATAACAGTTGACAACCAATGAGCATTCACCCAGAATTACAATGCATATAATGCAGATGCCATGGTTGGGAGAAAGAGGACGAAGCTTGCCAGAGGAGGAGTGGAGATGGAACAAGGAAGAGAAAAGGAAGAAAAGAAAGGACTGTGTTGCATTGTGCTTTGGTGCTTGGGAATTTTGCTACTGTTGGGAGCGAAAGAAAAGCACTAATAAAAGTGTGCTGTGTGGCAAGACTTGTGTCTGCGTATGTCTGTGTCAGGATTGGATGGCTGGAAACGTTAACATTATACAAAGTTATTGTCTGTTTCACCTGCATTTTTTATCACTGTTTAATGTAATACTGTTTCCTTATCAGTATGCTGCTGCTGGAGTATGTGGATTTCCCCTTGGGATTAATAAAGTATCTATCTATCTATCTATCTATCTATCTATCTATCTATCTATCTATCTATCTATCTATCTGTCTGTCTGTCTGTCTGTCTGTCTGTCTGTCTGTCTGTCTGTCTGTCTGTCTGTCTGTCTGTCTGTCTGTCTGTCTATCTATCTATCTATCTATCTATCTATCTATCTATCTATCTATCTATCTATCTATCTATCTATCTATGTCTGGTGGCCACACCATATATAAGCCTGATTTTTGTATTACAGGGATGAAAAGGGCCTGAACTATTTTTGTAGAATCAGATGTAAGTTAGAGGGTAAACCTGCATTGGAAAACAGACATTCACTAAAACATCCACAATCACTCAGTTGTTTTTCTGAATCCACATTTTTTACTACACTGGAACGGAAGTCTGTCATGGCAGGATAAGTCAAACGAGTGTGGGACACCAAACCATCATTAGAAATATTCACATAAACTTCTAAATTTTTCATCCATCTGTCCATTTTCAGAATGTTTTATCCAGTTCTGGGTGGTGGGGTTAGACATATAAACTGGACACCAGTTCACCATTAGCACATGAAATCAATTTAACATACAGTATTTTTCTTTAAACATTATAAGTAATCAGGAGTTCCTAGGGAAAGCTAACATGAGTACAAGGATAATTTGCAAAACTGGGGATCAAAACCAGGTACCTGCAAGATCACGTTACCTAATTTTATTTTTATGTGTTAGCTAATTAAACATAAGGTATGTCTTTTTCGTTAATAATATTACACTTGGGATGCTGTCATAGCATCAAAGCTCTTTTTAAATAATCTGTTAGCAATGTGAAAAAAGCTTATGGCACTATTTATAAAGAAAACTGCTTTTTTGTCACTTGAATTACAATTTTTTGCTTTTGTGATAAATAGCATTTCAAGTGACTCTACAAATATCTGTCATTATAGAATACTAAACAAACAAAGTCTGACATGTCTGGCAGAAGAGAAAGAATTTATCCAATAAATGGGAGCATTTTCTGCTTCCAGCCACTTTTACCATTTCTGTGTTCTCAGTGAGTTCATTACTTATCATGAGACAAAAGCAAAGTGTTACTGTGATCAGCAGTCTTTACAACTTCAACTAACGAATCTTATTCATGACACATTCTAAATCTCACATCAAAAAGTGTAATCTCATAAACAATTTTCAGTATGATTCTAGCCATTATTTCCATTTCTAAACTTAATTCATTTTAACTAAGGTGTCAAACTGAAACATAGAAAGCTTTTTCACTAGATTCTGTATTAGAAAAAAAAATTCATAGAGACATTTTGCAGCAACAGTGTTTTGCACGATGACCTGTGTATCATCTACTTTTATTTTTTTAGCATTTTCACAACCAGGTAATATAAAATAACATGTCCATTTTGTTTAAATAAAAGGATGTTTTACTACTGAAGTGGCAGTACTCAGCCTAGAATTTACCTGGGGTGTTCAAAAACTTTTCGGCCTAACTTATTATGAGAAGCCCCAGTACAACCAAATAAGTTTTATTTTCAGCATAATCCTTATAAACACTAATACACTTTTTATAATGCTCACAAATCTTTGCTAGGCCATTCACATAAAATGACTTGTGAAGCCATTCTTCTGTAGATGACTTAATGACTTGACATATCGTGTTCAACAATTGTAGCCCTAGTCATGCAGTACACAGGGTCTTATTTATAAAGCACGTGTTCACACAAAATGCATATGCAAAAGTTGACATAAAAAAAAAAAACCATTACGCTAAAACATGCGTATATTTACAGCAACACAGACCCATTCATCTGCAACATTTCAAAGAAACTGGAAAATAACAACACCCTTGATCATGTTGGGAATTGTAGTCAAACCAGCTAAATGACACCTCACACGTATAATAATTCATATCACTGAGCCGTTATTATAATGTATGTTGATATGGCAAATATATCTCAAAAGTGATGAATGTGATGCACTGATTGTATTTTAGTTCCCTTTCAAGAGGGCCAATGCTACATATTTGCACTGAAGAATTTTTTGTTGTTTTATATCAGTTATCTGTTGTCACTTCTCAGGGAACTGGCTGAAAGGTTAGGAATAACCCCATCAAGCTTCACTGAATAGTGCCTCATTAACCAATCAGTGAGGCACTACATCCAGTTCTTGTATAGTGTGGGTGTACATATATAAAATATAACATTGTAACATAAAAAAGCAGTTCGCAGCAGTGTCCAATGCTTGTAACATAATCAGAACGCTATACTTTACTCATATTGCAATAAGGGCACTTAGCGAGAATGAAGCTGCTTTTGTTAATCATAAACAGTTGACATTTCATTAAAGCACAAGTTATCCAAGATGTGACTGGCAAGCATCTCAATGGCCCGATATAATGTATCATTCAGTTATTTTGTGGCTAAGTATCTTTTGCGGACGTGATGGAGCTATACGTGGAACTGGATGAACCCTCAGTTTTTTGTATGTCCTGTACTATTCATTATAACAGCAATCATCTCAGTACATGTGCCAGGTGATAGCAGCTACCTGCTCAGAAGTTGGTGCCTTACAAATTTTCCCAGACCCCCAGAGCGCAGAGGACAGGTGCTATAATGCCACACGTGATCTTGTGCTCTCAGCAGCAGAACTCAACCAGATACTCTTTAACGCAGGTGGCGGGGTCTCCATGCGTCAGAAGGGAGAGGCTGCACTACCAGCCAATGAAGTTCCATAGCACCGTGATTGAATATGTATAAGGTTGATTAGCATACTTGATATTGATGTTTCAGGGCAGCGTTCAAGGTGCGCTAACATATATTTATAAGGTGACTGAGCTGTATAAACAGTACATTACATAGAAATGTGCGTACACCACGTTTTTATTAATCTATTTTTTTTCTCTTGGCTTATGCATTTTCCAGTATTTTTGGTGCGCGCATATCTTCACACTCGAATCCATGCAAAGTTTTATAAATGAGGCCCCAGATCTGGAGAATAGGGTGGGTGTGACATTCCTTCAAATCCACACTTTCACAGAGTAGCTTCTGCAGCCTTGTGGTGTGAGCAAAGGCATTGTTGCAAATAGGGGTAATTGACAGTTATGTGTTCTGTCGAGCAGATGGAGTGTAAAGGGTCCAGAAAGATAAACATGTCGAAAATGAGCTGAGTTTGTAACTTTTTGTCAAATGGAAAATAATGGATAAAAAACATGTAAAGCGTATTGACTATATAATATACAGCTGCCAATTATTACATGCAATGCATACATTTCTGTGTTTAATAAAATAGATCTACAAACAATGTACCATATATGGAACTCTTCAGACAATCCCATATAACGTGTAAGGGATTGTACAGTATGAAATGTACAGCACACTACACAATATATTTACTATGCATAGTACATGGACCTCTCAAGTACAAAGCTTTGAACTCGTCAATGATCTGTGTAGTACAATGTCTTAAAAGATGTATAGTGTAAGGACCTATTTAATATAAGGCCGGCCTTAAAAAATAATGCCTAGACCTACTTAAAATAAAGCCTCTTTGAATTGTACTAAAAGAAATGAATATCTACAGTGCAAATACATCCATGTTTCCTAATTTGTTTCAAGCAAAATTTATTCGATGTGCTGATAATGTCCTTGAAACAGTTGCCTGAAATGGTAACTCAGAAGAGCCTCATTTGTTGAGGCTTCAAAGCAGAGCAGTAGTGTGCATTTTCAGTCAGATAAAAGCATCAGTATTTGACTACAGTTTTATTACCCAAGTAAGCTAAAAATTGTATTGACTCACTGTGTTACAAAATAGTGCATTCATATAGCAGAAAACAAAAATCAAACAACGATAGATCTCAGTCAGCATATTATGGAAAATTCTGAGATTCATGCAGTGGAACATGTTGTTGCAAATTGAAGATATAAGAAAATCTGAAAGTCTTTCCTAATTCTTGTATATTTCTCTGCAATATTTAAGTAGGATTCATAGTAACATTTTGCTAAACCTTACCTAATGCATGGTGTCAGGTTTAATTATATGTCCTGGCCACAATTACAGGTACAACGTGAAGTACCATGCTTATCATAATTAATATCCCAAGAGAACAGACCTTTGGGTAATTACATTGAATTACAATGCATCTTGTACACTGAAAGAGTCAGCATGATAATTTCTGAAAACATTTCAGGAAGTAAATTAATTACACAATTTCAGCTTGTTTATTCCTCTCCATTACCTTATCTTATTCCACTGAGATTTTCCCTAATGTCAGTTTTTCCATATTTAATGCCTGCAACCTAAAATATTCTATGTTCCTTCTTTTGAATCTGCCTACACTATTCCATTATAGTTTCTATTTCAACATTTTTTATTCACTAAGATGACAAGTTTCTTTTCAGATATTATGAAAATAAACAAGTATATTACCATATTTGCATTATTTTTCAAAAAGAATTTGACAAATTAAACAATGAAATTGCGCTACAACCTACATTATAACCGCATACAGTATAGCCATTTATTCTTCGAATTTGAAAGCAAAACATTTTAGAAAAAACAAGATTATTATTTATTTTATCATAAAACAAGATAAAAAATAGATGTCCATATTAAAACTGTTCAGACAAAAAAAAAAGATTATATATAATGATAATATTAAAAAGAAAGACAATATACTATGCCTATAAAAAGTATTCACCCTCTTGGAAGTTTTATTTTTATGCCATATTGAATCCCAGTGCATTTAATTTGGTCTTTTTGGCACTGATTAACGGAAACAGACTTTTTTATTGTAAAAGTGAAAACAGGTCTTTGCAAAGTGTCCCAGATAAATTAAATATAAAATAATGGATCACATAAGTATGTATTCCCTTTAATATGACACACCTAAATTATCTCTGATGTAGTCAATTGGTTTTAGAAGTCATGTAATTAGTTCAATGGAGATCACCCGTCTGTGGTCAAGGGATTTCTATAACTATCATTACTTCACTCTCTGGGAACTGGTTTTGAGGTGGCTAATTGTGGCTCCTCATCCCTTCCTACCTCTTCAGAATCATCAGAGTCACCGTCCAGCTCTGCATGGACCTGAAAACAGCTTAACACTTTCAATTCTGGGGTTGATGCCTCCAGACAGTGTGCACTCTTTACCATGCCCCTTGTAACTGTGACCCACCAATTAGTTGGCCAGCCAACTCCTCCTCCAATTCAGCGACCCTGAGCTTGAGGTGCTCGATCAGCTGGCATCTCCTGCAGATGTAGCCCTCATAGAAGAAAGGCTCATCCAAACCGTCATCTAAAAAGTCCAACATCCAACAGGACTTGCATTAAAGTGGCCTCATTATTAAAATTTGATTTAGGATTACTAAAACTGCCTTAACTTGTTTGTTTTTTTTTTTAATAAATTAAATGATTTAACTTAAATGACAAAACTAAAAAAAAATTAAGCCAAGGAAGTTAGATTATAGAACTACTGTAGCTATTTTATACCTTCTAGCCTCTTAAGCTCCTGTAATATTCTCCCTCTCAGCTGCCTGTTGTTTGTCCTTCTATGAGGTTAACTTTACTTTTCTCTGTCTGTTTTCCTAAACTCTTATTCCTTACTTAAAGCTCTTCACTTGTACTGTTTGTATTTCCCTGTATTAATGAACCCTTGCGCTGTTGCTCTCTTAACTGCTCTACTTCCAGCAAAGAACTGTTCAATCTAAAATAATTAAATAAATAAAACTTTCTTAGTGAATATCTCCTGGTACCTAACTTCCTACCAGTTTATCTGCTCCTACTGCCCTTTGTGCCTGATCCGGGGTCTTAACGCTGGCCGCTTACCTACGCACCACTGAGCCATCCCCTCTATTGCTTTGATGTCAGCTGCGGCCTTTTTTTTTAATTAAGGAAATTCTGTTTCTGTTACTTATTAACTACTTATTGCTATAACATGGTTATTTACTTACATATGCCAATATCAGTTACTGCTGCTTTCTACCCTGCCTCTTTGATGCTAGTTCAAATACAAATAACAAGAACAAGTATGCATAAGTAACAAGCAACTTTTTCAAGCGCACCCCCAAACATGCTCATTTGCTTTAGGTAAAAAGAAAAATGTGCATCAGAAAAACAGAAGCTTTTTTGTTTCCATCCATTTTCTAATTCTGCTTTACCAGTACAAGCTGATAAGCATCATTGGGTACAGTACAAAAAAAAAATACAACAAAACAAGCGACAACCACATGGCACAAGCACACCAGGTCAACTTAAAAAAGTAAACTAAATTTAAAAGTGTACCTAGAAAAATCCATGAAGACATAGGAAAACACATGCAGACTACAACAGCAGCATCTGGGAAAGATATCACCCTATTAATCTAAAGGATATAGATCAGAATCATAATAATCTACTGGAGAAGGCAATCTATCTATCTATCTATCTATCTATCTATCTATCTATCTATCTATCTATCTATCTATCTATCTATCTATCTATCTATCTATCTATCTATCTATCTATCTATCTATCTATCTATCTATCTATCTAATCCTTTTTTTGTTGCATGTTTGATCACAGAGAACACAATGGTCTGCCAGGGAACACTGCTATCATACAATACTTGAACCCCATTTAAATTCCTGCCTTCTGCGAGTAGTCTGTATATTCTCCACATGTCTATATTTGTATCTTTCAGAGACTGCAGTAACCAGAAACACATAAGGTGTGTGAGTGAGGTTGTGGAGAGAGCCTGTGATGGACTGGCAGTTTGTAGAGCTGGTTCCTGCCTTAGGCGCATTGCTATAGAATTAGACTTCCAGTGACTGGATGAATTGGTTTACAAATACATTGATGGATGAATGGAGGTTTGATGCTAAAAGTAGATCCAGCAACATTCTGTCAGCTTATGTGAATCACGTACTCGAGGAAATCAGTGGAAATTAAGGGAAGTGCATTTAAAACTGAAGCCAGGATGCTTTTCTTTCCATAAAGAGTTGTGGGACTCTGGAACAAACTACAGAGACATGCAGTTGAAACAGAAACCTCAACAACCTTTAAGAAGAATCTGGATGAGATATTGGGACAGCTTAGCTATTAGTTAAACAAACAGGCTTTATGGACTGAATGGTCTCCTTTTGTTTGTCACATTTCTTGTGTTTCTATATTTCTTATAATGCTGAATGTAATTATAAACACAAAGTGAATTGTTATTCCTTTAAATTCATAATTCACATTTTAAAATGCTGTATTTATCCAAGTCATCTTAGCACATTTGTTATAATTGTGCTTTGTAACTACTTTTAAAAATGACATATTTTTTAAAGACAAAAAAGATTCGGTATTTATACACATTAGACAGCAAACACTTTTTCCCAATGTGTTTATTATAAATCTTTATCTTGTGCTGAAATAGACTTGGACTGAGTATGTTGTATGTTACACACTGACCTCTTATTCAACACTGTACTATACATACTGTGTATGTATCAAAGTAATGTCCCACTGAGAGCCACAGCCTGCTTCACTCTCTGATTATGGCATAAATCACTATTACTCTGAAAGGATAAGTGGGCATAGGAAATAAGTGACTGGCTCTCAAATTTGTCTTAAAATACTTTACATTAGTCAGATAAAATATATAGACCACAATGCTTTTATTTTGAGGGCTAAGCTGATCTGTCTTGAAAATAAATGAAAAGCTACATATCTTAGATAAGATATATGTCAAGCTGGTTTTAACTCTCTCATTCTTCCTTTTCAGTCATGACAAGAGAAGAGATTTTCAAACGGCTTTGTCAGTGCACCATGGTTAAAATGTTGATCATTCATTCTTCTGCTTTATTGAAACTCTGACAAGCAGATACTTCCCCCTTGAGCCAGCTATGACCTGGATCTCACAAACATTACCTGGCTTACACATATATCACCATTTTATTTCTATATTATGTAATGCTAAAAATACCTAATAAAAAGAAACAAAATAAGCAATGAAAATAAACTACAGTATATATTATGTGAAGATTTTGACATTCTGATTTAATGTCTATGTGTTTTTAAAATATATTCAGGACACCATTGCAAGCACGTAAAAGTAGGTCATTTGTGCTGTCAGTTTTATTCATGTAAATTATTTTTTCTTATGTGCACTTATTCCACACCTAAACGAATTTAAGGTTACTTGAATTTAAACCTGATTGAGTCTTACTATATTAGCACAGAATGAATGTATCTATTTTTAATGAAAATTGAGAGTTTAGGTAGTATTCTGACACAATTTCTAACAATCTTGGATCATAAGGACCTGGGTCACAGAGCCTGGCCTGCTAAAAGTATTTTCCCATGTCCACTTGAGCTTTCTCTATTGTACCCCCCATATTTCAAAGATTATCTGACTTGATTGATTGAAGGCTTTAAACTGGAGTTATGTGAGCAATTATACGTGTGGCTGTTACTCACATAACTCCAGTTAAGTAACACTGGTAACTGTCAGGTTATGAACTCAGCCCCCAGCACTGCATCGCATATCTACTAAGCAGCAGTCGCATTATAGTACTAATAAAGAAAACACAGAAGAGCTCACCATACAATGTGCTCAAGAACTGTGTCCTACAGATGCATGTGAAAGCATTCATTGGCGCTCTCATACATTTGGATATTTTAGATTTTTAGCCTTTTTTAAGATGTAACATTAACTTTGAGCTTTTTGCTTTTCATTACTCCCATTCTAGTTTTTGACGCTCTGACAATTCCTAAATTTTCCTTTAATGATAAAGTATTACTTCATTTCTTATTTAATTTTGTGCTAGTCATAGCTTCCATTACCTTTTGCACTGTTTGTTCATAAATGTCTTCCATATTACTGTAATGCCCTGATACACTTCTAGAGGTTGTGTCATATAAAGGGTGGCGGAATAGATTTGAAGGGAGACACGGAAACTGTCCAGCAAAGTTTTATTAAAGGAAAACACTGTTCAGCACCCTAGCTGTTTTCTGTTTACCCCTCAAATGAATCTTGACTGCAGCCTGGTGATGGCAAGTGCAAAAAAAAAAACACTACAAACAGAACAGATAAACCATAAAATTTAGGCGTGAGCAGGACCCTAAGCCACAATGGATAACTAACCCAATAGTGTGGTAATGAATCCCAAGTAACAATTTGTTTTTCCTTCTCAAACACACCGACACCCAGAAGCACATGGAGGCATACATAAAAGCAGACACCAACTGCAACTATAAAAAACAAGGAAGAACTACATGAGTGACTTGATTACGTGACCACCAGGTGAGATAAGAGGATTATAGCGGTGAGGCTATGCAGAAAATTGGGACTGACAAAGAGGTAAATCAGCTGACGTCACTATGAAGAGCTCCATTCGCAGTGTTTAGAAGTAGTCTCTGCATGGCGGAGCAAAGAAGCTTTTAATTTAGCTCATGCTGCATGGGGATATCTTCTAAGATGGAGTTGCAGGTTCACAGATGGCCACAAAACAAAGCTTCAAATCAAGATGCTTTGTGATGTGAGCCCATGGCAATTCACTTAGTGACCAGAATGGAATTTGCACTGTGGTTGGGTGGAGTTTAGTGGCAACACTTTGAAGAAAAGGTTGGGACTGACACAGAGAGAAATAGGCAGACATCACCAGGAAGAGCTAGCTCACACTGTTCAAAAGAAATGTTTGTTTGGCTGACTAAATGAGCTCTTCATTTAATTCACAATGCAAGGAGACTACTTCTGAGTCAGATGTTCTGGTTTTATGGTTAGCCACCTTGTCTGCACAGTGTCACCAACTGATGTGGACTCATTCCACAAAGTATTTCAGTTTGAAGATTTGTGCTCAACATCTGGCTCAGAAGTAATCTCCTTGACAGACACCTAAATGGAGCTCTCTCTTAGCTGCTAGACACTTGGAAAAGAGCTTTGACTTCAGCAAGAATCGTTTTCTTTTCATTTTTCATTTAATCATACACACACACTCATCAGGCTGTGATCTTCAGCTCTCTCTGGATCGGTTCGCAGCTGAGTGTGAAGCAGCTGGGATGGGAAACAGCACCTCCAAATCCGAGACCATGGTCCTCAGCTGGAAAAGGGTGGAGTGCCCTCTCAGGGTTGGGAGCGAGATCCTGCCCCAAGTGGAGGAGTTCAAGTATTTCTGGGTCTTATTCATGAGCGAGGGAAGAATGGAGCGTGAGATCGACAGGCGGATCGGTGCGTCATCCGCAGTGATGTGGCATCTGCATCGGTCTGTCGTGGTGAAAAAGGAGCTGAGCCATAAGGCAAAGATCTCAATTTACCAGTCGATCTATGTTCCTACCCTCACTTATGGTCATGAGCTATGGGTAGTGACCGAAAGAACGAGATCGCGAATACAAGCGGCTGAAATGAGTTTCCTCTGCAGGATGTCTGGGCTTTCCCTTAAAGATAGGGTGAAAAGCTCAGTCATCCAGGAGGGGCTCAAAGTAGAGCCGCTGCTCCTCCGCATCGAGAGGAGTCAGATGAGGTGGCTCGGGCATCTGATCAGGATGCCTCCTGGACGCCTCCCTGGTGATGTGTTCCGGGCACGTCTAACAGGGAGGAGACCCCGGGGAAGACCCAGGACACACTGGAGGGACTATGTCTCTCGGCTGGCCTAGGAACGCCTCGTGATTCCCACAGAAGAGCTAGAAGAAGTGGCCGAGGAGAGGGAAGTCTGGGCATCTCTGGTCAAGCTTCTGCCCCCAGAACCCGATCTCAGATAAGCAGAAGAGGATGGATAGATGGACACACACACACACACACACACACATATAGAGTCACAATTATGTTAACATTTGAACAATTTATTCACAAAGCATAAATCATATGTGCAAGATGATTTACAGGAATGTCTCAAAGCTGTTCACCATCATGTTCAACACATGTACCATATGTGGCACATAAATTGTCCACAAAAATTGTATATAAGTATATATATAGCAGTACCATTAGTGTTAACATAATTTTGACTCACCCTGTATATATATATATATATATATATATATATATATATATATATATATATATATATATATATTGTCACACACATGCGCATAGGAGGCAGCTAAAGGGCCTGAATAATGATAGTTCCACACCAGACCAGGGTGTTGCAAGGTGCTCTGTTTTTCTCTCTCGATCCCCTGCACCCTCAATTACATCACTTCCAGTTCTGGAGCCCTTGATGATGTCACTTCTAGTCCTGAAGATGTCACGTCCGGTCACTTTCCGAATTCGGCTTTAAATGCCGCCATTTTAACAAACTTAAATCAGTTCTGTTTTGGACTCTGACTTCCGAACAACACAACTACTTTACCCATTTGCATATACTTATATATATATATCCATCCATCCATTTTCCAACCCGCTGAATCCGAACACAGGGTCACGGGGTCTGCTGGAGCCAATCCCAGCCAACACAGGGCACAAGGCAGGGAACCAATCCTGGGCAGGGTGCCAACCCACCGCAGTATATATATATATATATATATATATATATATATATATATATATATATATATATATATATATATATATATATATATATATAATTTCCGAATAAAGAAAAGAAGCCATCTGGGAATTGTCCTTTGGGACTAAATGAAGACCCATTCAGGTTGTATGATTCTTTCTATCATTTATATTTTCTGTTATAGGATTGGTTGCAAACAAATGTCATTTGTAAGTGAAAGCCTAAATCAAGCATCTCTGTCTAGTTTCTATTAGCGTTACTGAGAAGGCTGGACTGTTCATTCCTGTTATCTTACCCATGGTCCCTAAAGAGCATTACATGATGCCCTTGTGAAGCCCTCCATTTGTCGTAAACTGGGTTGAAGTAAAGAGATAAAATTAAAGACAGCCCCATTCAGTGAGTAGAATATCATAGAGGTCCCTAGGGTTGAACATGCAGGGTACAATAAGGACAGTGAAACAGGTAAGAGGTTACAGGTTACAGCTGTAAACCAGGTTTTAACATTTCTTCCTATTTTCCATTAGAAAAAGAACTTAAGAGGTTAGTTTGTACCTTTTGTGTTAGGTGTATATCGTAGGTGGTCTGGTAACATGAAAAAGTGATAATGGTTGAAGTGTTTATAAAAAAGAAAATGTTTAATACCTCCTTCCTGTAAGTTCAGGCTTAATGTTATGATGTCCCTTGATCATTTAATGCCATTTACTTATTTTTCCTATTGCATAACTAGGTTGCAGCACCACTCAATAAAGTTTGCTTCATATGACCTTTTAAGAATTCAGTAGTAAACCCACAGCAGTTATTATGTACACCCAAAGTCTGGTTATATATTATATTGCAAGATCTCCTAACAAATGAATGATGCAGGTATGAACATCTGAAGAAGCAGCCTTGTGCCTGAAAAATCTTGCTCAGTAGTGACAGAAAGCAGTTTTGTAAATTCAAAAAAAATATATATTGTGTTTTAAAAGTTTCAGACTCAGTTGCTGATATGGTGTATTTTGTTTACAATATACAACTTTTTTTCTTCCTAAGCTATTCAGTGCTAACCTGATTGCTTTCAATAAGTGTTCAATGACAAAGACCCTGCGGTTTTTAGGACTGAGTTCTGTGTGTGTTTTGACAGGTGCTGGCTGGCACAAAATGTGCACATTCTGTCAGTGATGAGTTTGTTAAATAACAGTGCAGGAATGTCAATTTGTTTTCCTCATTACTCACTAAATAATTAAATAATATGCAATGGTTTGTAATTTTACTTGTAATTAATTAGAGTTTTTTGTCTAACTGGTGTGGGTGGCCATTTACTTGTTGCATCTGTTTTTCTCACTTCACCAGTTGCTTCAGAAACTGGAATTAATGATTAACATACAGTAGAAAACTTTAATGCAATTATGTTTTAAGGTTTAATTAAATAACAATATCAATTAGAATCAGAATATGCATAACTGAAGAGTTACATTATCCATTGAACAAGCATTTAATAGCAAATGTATGTAAGTATTAATACTTAATAATTAATACTGTATCAGACTGTTGGTATAGGTCAGCTCTGTGGGAAGTCCATATACATTTCATTTTTAATGTTTTAATTCTGATGTGGAGTGCCCTGAGGTACAATTTGGATTCACAGTACCAATTAAAAATGAATATCAAAGCAATAATTTTTAAGAAAACCTGCCTTTCATTATAATCTTAAACATCCCCCAATGAAATCTACACATGAAATGATAATAAACACAAGATAATGCATCTACTATATAATAAAATGCTCTTGTGTGTGTGCATGTGCGTGTGTGTGTCTGTGTGTGTTATCCCTCTGAGCAATCTGATTGGTCAGTTTGGCTTTAGTCTGATTGGTTGCTCAAATGACACGATACTTTAGGGGTGCAAAGTTCAATTTGTGCATCCTATAAGGAGTTAAATTGGAGTATTTCAATGACAACATAACAAATAACTTCCCGTGTGTTGTTGGGTTGCTGAATAGTAACTAGGCTCAGCAGAAGTCACTTTCAAAGAATGGAAGTTTTCATAAGAATATTAATGACGTTTCCACAGCGGGTAATGAGGGTCCAGCTACAATTACTGGTAGTCAAAAAGGAGACAGGAAAAGGTCCTTGAAATGACACAGTCTGAAAAGCAGGCTTTATGGGAACACGTTTGAGTGTGGAAGCACCAGGCAAGGGAGGTTCAGCCACATGAGGATACTGAGGAAAGGCATAGGAGGAATGCTGAGGATACACGTATGGCAAGAAATATCAAATATTTTAACAATTATTCTATTACCTGTCAGTAAAGATACCTAGCAACTTATAAGCATCATTATATCCATCCATCTCATGATCTTGGTTAGTTAGTCTTTCAGAGGATGGTAGGCCCCAGCACTGGTGTAGTACCTACTGCTGATGCCTCACAGCTCCAGGGACCTGGATCTAAATCCTAATCTGCCCTTACAGAATTTTGTGACTTATATTTGTCTGCATTGGGCTTTTTGTTTACTCTGTTTTTTATTCCAAATTCCAAACAAATGTTTTATAGTTTAACTGGAAAAATCTAATGGTAATCTTGTATGAGTCATTATGGATGTGGGCATCCATTGTATTATAAAATGGGTATCCTATCTAGGTTCTCATTCCTGAAGAATCAGGAAATGGACAGATGGAAGTTATCACTCACAATTGTACAATGTTTGTAATTTATCTAAAGAACCTAAATATCTTTATATATAATACGCTACCATGGCTGTTTGTTTGTCTGTCCAGGATTTAAAATCACCTCTAGCTCGCAAACTGTTTGACCTATTGACCTGAAATTTGGTACACTTATATACTACTATCCGCTTTCGGGCTGGTGATGGATCTCCAAGGTTATTCCTCTTTTTATTTTTATTTATTTTATTGTAGAATCAACTTTCGGCAGCCGCCAGCAGGGCGGCTGTGCGGTGCATGCAGTGCACCCCTACCACCTTCTTCATCACTTCCCCTACCTCTTCATATCTTAAATCATTCCTGAGGCAGATTGAAGACTTAAGTGCCAGTTTAAGTAACTGCAACACAAACTCTGACTTAATCAGTTTTAATGCGAAAAGATGCCGATGGAAGAAGAGAAGAAGCGGGCTGCTAGGGTGGAAAGAAGAAGAGCTGCTCAGGAAACAGCAAGTGCATCAACCTCTGAGCAAATGAATGATAAACGTACAGAGAAAGAGTAGGAAAACTATGAATGCTCAAGTCAAGTGTATTCACAGCTCGTTATCATGTAGTGCGCAGTTATTGGTATAAGATAATATTGACATCCTGTAGTCGTTGATTATCAGAAACTGTAACTATTTTTTTTCTTTTTAAATTGTCTTAACTTGCTATTAACTGTTTAACTGTATGACTAAAATAATGCATTAATAGACCTAGAAACTGTAACTGATGACCAATTATTTTATCATAGATAAATCTTTTCCACTTGAGCTGGCATTTGGTAAAAATTAAGTGTTACTTATTATTTACAATACCTAGTTTAGTGGACTGATGCAAAAATAACTGAAGCTGACATAGACTGGTTAGAACCTGTCATAGTAGCGTTTATGTTGTCATATTACTCTAATAATTTTAACGAGATGCTACATCTCCTAATCTTATTAATAATATATGCCACATCGATGAAGACAACAAAAGCCAGGAGGTTGCCCTCTCCTTTATGGTTAATTATTGTTTTTAATAGTATATGCAAATTGCAATTAACATCTACTGTATACATGTTGATACAATAGAGGTAAAAAAATTAGGAATATTTTAGAATGGTCTACATGTGCTATTTGGGTGCATACTCTGGGTACTGTAAATGTACTATATGGCCACAAATTTGTCGACACTTGACCCTCACATCTACAGTATATAAGTTTGTTGGAGATTCCATTCCAAAACCATGGGCATTAATATGGACTTGGCTCCCTCTTTTGTGACTATAACAGTTTTCATTTTTCTGAGACGGATTTCCACCGGAGTTTGGAATTTCTGCACATTCACCCAAAAGAGCATTTGTGAAGTCAGGTGATGTTGGAAGTGAAGAACTGACCCACAATTGGGATTCTAATTCATCCCAAGAGTATTCGGTAGGGTTAAGGTCATGGCTCTGTGCAGGCTACTTGAGTTCCTCCATGTCTTTAGGGACACAGCTTTGTGCACAGGGGCACAGTGATGCTTGAACAGAAAAGGGCCCTCCCCAAAATGTTGCCTCAAAGTTAGATGCATACAACTAAAATGTCTTTGTATGCTGTAGCATTAACAGTACCCTTCACTGGATCCTTGGGGCCTAATGCAAACAACGAAAAACAGCCCCAAACTATTATTCCTTCTCAACTAACCTTTTAGAATAGACACAATGCAGTTGGGAAGGTAGCGTTCTCAGATTCGTCCATTAGACTGCCATATAGCCTGTGCTTCTCATCAAACATACTGATTTTAGGCTTATGTACAGCTGGAAACCCATTTTATAACACTACCAATGCAGAATCCTTGTGCTAAGGTTGCTTTCAGGGTCGGTTATGTTCTCTGTTGTGAGTGATGCAGCAGATGATAGGCAATTTTTACTCGCTATGAGCTTCAGAACCTGCTTAACCCACTCTGTGAGTTTTTGTGGTCTACCAATTTATGGCTGAGATTCTTCCACTTCTCCATAATAGCACTTACAGTTGACTGAGGAAGACCTAGCAGAAATGAAATTTCACATACTGAACTATGACAGTGCCATGTTTAAAAATCAAACACGACAATATCCTCTGCATGTTTTATTTCATATGTATGTGAAATGTGACACTACTGCTACTTCTAGTATTACTGCCACTAAGAATCGGACTAAGAATAAGAAAGTCCAACAACATTCAGTAGTAGGTATCACAAATAAGTTATACATGCAAAAAGCAGTAGTTCTTGAAATTAATATACAGTATACAAAACTTCTTATGGAGCATGCATGCATTAATCTTAAAATGGCATTAACTATTTTCTAATGATACAAAATACTCTCTTCAATTAAAATGCTGGAAATTTGAGCCTAAATGCGGAGCAGTCAGGTTGCAGGTTTATAGTTCTGCATTAAGCTATTAAACCTTACAAGGATGCTTCTTGTAAAAGGCCCACCATGATCAACACTCTAAATTAATCAATGAACACATTAAGTATTAAAATATTAAATATGGAATCTATTTATATGAGGGCGGCACGGTGGCGCAGTGGGTAGCGCTGCTGCCTCGCAGTTGGGAGACCTGGGGACCCGGGTTCACTTCCTGGGTCCTCCCTGCATGGAGTTTGCATGCTCTCCCCGTGTCTACGTGGGTTTCCTCCGGGCACTCCGGTTTCCTCCCACAGTCCAAAGACATGCTGGTTAGGTGGATTGGCGATTCCAAATTGGCCCTAGTGTGTGCTTGGTGTGTGGGTGTGTTTGTGTGTGTCCTGCGGTGGGTTGGCACCCTGCCCGGGATTGGTTCTTGCCTTGTGCCCTGTGTTGGCTGGGATTGGCTCCAGCAGACCCCCGTGACCCTGTGTTCGGATTCAGCGGGATGGATGGATGGATGGATCTATTTATATAACAGCTTAGAGACCAGTTTTGGGGAATATTACTTTTTAAAGAATCCTATTTACATTACTTACTACTTATAAAAAAGTAACTAAATATGCATAGTCACTTATTACAACATGTAATGCAACATGTAACAAACAGTTAGTTACTTTTTATTCTGTTTTGTGTGAAAAACTGCACATTTCACTGACCAGCATTTGTGATTAAATCCTGAACTCATGAGCCTTCATGAAACTGACTAGAAAAACAGCCAAATTAGATAACTTTTTTGTTTTTTAAAAATACCGTAGCATCCCTGGGTCATACTCCTCAGGTGACCAAGACCTGTCTGAGGGTGAGGGAATACCCGCAGAAGCCAGCTATAAAAAGCAGCCCTCTGAGCAGTGGACGGGAGATGCAGACATACAGTAACATTCAGAGACCACTCTGACTGTGTCTCCCATCTGTTAAAGCCCATCCGCTTCTTGCCTTACACCCAGTGCTGCTGCAATGATCATCGGCTGTGACTGTAAACTGGGCGGATTAAATTTACCCGTATGCCGAATTAAATTTGTACTTATAACTTTTGTTCATTTTTTTTCTCTTGATTGCACACTACACATGTGCGTATTCACCTCTTCTTCACTAGCTGACCCCAGACGGCTGGAGTACACATGTGCACAACAGCAGCAGACAATGTCTTTTTTGATAAAAGATGATGCTTCTGTGAAATAACACAGTCATTTCTTTATTTATTTATTTTTGAGTGGCAGGAATAATCTGTAGAAACATAGTAACAAATATTATTTTTTTTTTAAAGTAACACTGGTAGCTTTACTTCAAGAACATATGTATTGCATTATGTTACTTGTTACTTGAAAAGGTTTACTTAGAACTATGTAACGCATGCTACTTTTAACTCCATACTTAATTGGTTTGCGTGCGTAAAATACTGGTTTCATTCATATGAACTATATTGGTTCGTGTCCGTATATTATCAGTTTGTGCGTGAACTATATCCGTTTGTATATGCATAGCACTGGTTTGCATATGAACTATATTGATTCGCCTGTGTATATCAGTGGTTCCAGTACGTTTGTTATTGGTTTGTGAGTGAACTGCATTGGTTTTCAGTTGTATGTTATCGGTTTGCGTATGAACTATATTGGCTTGCGTTCTGTGCCGGTCTAACGATGGATTTGTGTATGCACTATATTGGTTTCATGCACGTCTTATACTGGTTTCATGTGGGTAACATATCGGTTTTGCGCTTGAACTCTATTGGTTGTATGTGTGTTCCATGTCGGTTTCTCGTACGAAACATACTGGTTATGCGTGCGCACCCTATTGCAACTCTGTGTATGAACTATATCGGTTCTGCGTGCAAACTATATCGGTTGTTCACGTGATCTTCAGTGGAAATGGGCGGGGCAAGAAACAGGAAATCAGGGGCCGGTAGAGTCATGGAGTATAAAGACAAGTGGCTAGGAGACGGATCTGGGTTTACTTTAAACAGTGCAGTATTTTTTCCGCACGATAGGTTTGGGAAAGGACTTTGTGGTAATTATTACTATTTATTAGAATCTGCCATTGAGTGTGTAATGAACACAAAGCTGAAGTTAAGTACGTATTTGGTCGTCTTTTTATTCGCTTCCAGCTACATGCTCGCTTGCAACCCGCGACTGTACTTTTTCACACAGCTTTTGCAAGCTAGTTACTTATTCTAAAGGCAAAATATTCTACATTTACGACTGACGCCTTTATCCAGTATAACATTTAGTTACTACTGGTTACATTTCTTATGCCCAGCGATCCCGCACCGTGCCGCCTATTCAGGTGAAGTGACATGCTCATGGTCACACAGTGTCACTATCAGGACTTTAACCGAGAAATGTAGGATTTAGAGGACAAAGCCCTTACCACAATGCCCCAATGCTTGCACATCTGCAATGTGTATATTATTTGACATAATATAATCTTGTCCAGGACAGATTCCTTTGTTAAAGTTGAGTGTAACATTTTCAACCCGTTCAAGTCCTAAATCTGGGATATTTATTCTTTCAAATAATGTATCAGTTTGCAGATTAATGTACATACACGCTGTATAATATTTTGCCATGTACTTAACATTGAAGAAGAAGCTGGTTTGTGAATAAGTTGCTGACTACAAGCATATGTGTAGCTAGGAGTGAATAAAAAGCCACCTGAATGTGTATCTAACTTAAGTCCTGTGATCATTTCAGATGTTAAACGTTAATCATCACCAAGCCCTTTCACAAACATTAAGTGGCATACAAAAGTATTCAATCCTCTTGAAAGTCATAATTTTCTGCAAGACAAAAGATTTATACACATTTATTCATTCAGTATTTTTCTTATGCTGTGACAAAACATTTCCAAAGACAAAATAAACCATTTTCTGTAGATGTTTAACTGAAGAAGAAAAACTCCAAAGTTAATGTTTGCATAGGTATTTAAACCTCTGTGCTTTGGAAGCTCCATCATTACACCAATGACGAATTAATTACAAAGGTGACAGTCGTTTAACAGTCATAATTAAACATGATGAGGTGCTACTTGTGAGTCCTTTCTGTCTCTCTGGATATAAACAGCCCCCTTTGTAAGGGCCGTAATCTTTGGTGGACAGTCACTGCAAAAATGAAAACAAAGGAGCATTCTACTGATGTGAGAAACAAAGTTATTGAAATGCACAAGACTGGGAATGGCTATAAAAATATCAAAAGAGTTTGAATGTCCCATTGCGCACTGGTGCATTCATCACCAGAAAGTGGAAGGTTCATCAAAGTACACAGACTCTGACTAGAACAGGCTGTCCCTCAAAACTCAACATCAGAGTGAGACATCAACTGGTGGGAGAGGCGACTAGAAATCCAACTGTCACTCTCAGACATCTGCGATGATCTTTAGCTGGAGTAAAGGTGCAGGGGTCCACAATTTCAAGAGTTCTCCATAAAACAGGCTTCTATGGGAGGGTAGCATGAAAGAAGCCATTTTTTAAGAAGGTCCACATAAAACAACGTATGGCGTTTGCCACAAAGCATGAGAAAGACCCAGTTAAAATGTAGGAGAAGGTTTTATGGTCATATGAGACCAAAATAGAAGTTTTTGGACAGACTTAAGAGGTATGTGAAGTGTAACACTAACATTGCCCAGGCCTCAACAAACAACATTCCTACAGTGGAATATGGTGGTGGCAGTCTCATGGTATGGGGATGTTTTTCATGTGCTGGGTCTGAGAATCTTGTCAGAGTTGAAGGGACAATGGATGGACACATATACTGCACAATTTTGCAAGAGAACTTGTTCCAGTCTGCTATGAAAGCTCAGGAGAAGATTCATCTTTCAACATGATAATGACCCTAAGCATTAGGCCAATGTGACACTGGGATAGCTCAAAAACAGAAAGGTGAATGTTTTGGAGTGGCCAAGTCAAAGCCCTAAGCTTAACCCTGTTGAGAATCTGTGGCACTGTTTGAAAACTGCTGTTCAGAGGTGCCATCTCACCAACGTAGAGGGTCTCTAGAAATCCTGCCAAGAAGAAAGGGGCAGAATCACTCCTGAGCAGTGTGCAGAACTGGGGCTTACTTAAAGAACGAAGGCTGTTACGGCAGAAAAAGGGTTCTTGACAAAGTATGAATGTATTGGGCTTGAATACTTAATGCAAACACCAACTTTGGAGTTTTTCTTCTTCAGTTAAATATCTACAGAAAATGGTTTATTTAGACTTTGGAAATGTATTGTTACAGCACAAGAGTTCACATTAAAAAGAATGAATGAATAAACGTGGAAAAATCTTTTGTCATACAGAAAATTAGGATGACTTTTAAAGTGATTGAATACTTTTGCATGTCACTGTTTGTTTCTGAAAGGGCTTGGTGGTTATTATTTTTAACAGTATTTTCCCGTAATTCTGAAATATTCACGGGGCTGACGTTAGGTGCACATTCTGCTGGCTTTTTATTCAATCCTAGCTACATCCAGTATATGCTTGCAGTCAGCTACTTATTCATACAGCTTTTGCACACCAGCTTCTTATTCTATTTTAACAGCATGGCAAAATATTCTACAGCGTGTACATTAATCAGAATCATTACACTGATCAATTATTTGAAAAAATAAATATTCCACATTTTGGTTCTGCACAGGTCAAAAATGTTAAACACAACTTTAATTTAACATATTTTTTACACAACATTCATTTTAATGCTAGTGGCATAAAACTTTTATAAATGTTTTTCTGTATTTATATAAACCTCCTCTGTTACTTCAGTTCATCACCTTCTTCAGAGATGGAAAAACTGAGTAAAACAAAATCAAGTGTGTTTAAATTCAGAAAATGCTCAAGTTCTAATAATTATGTCAAATCATTGATGATGATAACTCTAAAGTCATAAAGGAACTGAAATTTATTCTAAGTGAATGCCCAGAAAATAATGCTATTAGCCCAATTTAAAATTTAGTTGTCACATTTCTACACTTTTTTAAAGCTAATTTCCCCATCTTTATATAAAGCAAAATATTGGTGTTTTCATGTGTAATAGACAGCATGAAGGGAACTAGCATTCTGGCAGGGGTTGTAAAGAGATCCTTACCTGCCCAAGAGGCCAATGCAGTGGAAAGACCATGGGAGATGAGGATTGCTGATTATTCTCATCCCCAATAGGCTACGTGGCAGCATCCCTGGTTTAGGACTCACAAACGGATGCCTACAAAGAATGCTGGGACCTATAGTTCCATGGGGCAGCCCTGTTGTGTTCTGTGGGGGCTGCCAGGGGGATCTGAAGGGATTCACAATCCCCAGAAGTACTTTTATTGGGCTATGCCTGGAAGTAGTCCTGGGTCAAAGATAAAAGTAACCACTCAATGGACACTGTACAGGTGAATCTGAGTCAGGTGGAAGAGAACAAAGCTCCGTGGTGGAGAGGGAGGAGAGAAAGAGAGGAGAAGAATTTGTTGTGTTTGGTTTATGCCTTTTTTGAAGACTTTATGCAAGGTATTTGTAGGAATTAATCTTTTTTTTTTAAACTGTGACTTGTGTGTAAGGTTGTGTCTGGGGTCTGGGATGCTGCAATGCCCCCAGGTGGCTACAAGTGGCATAGGTGACAGGATTACTGGCCATCTACTTGGCAGGAACCTGTATGTAAAAAATTTTTCTTGTGTCCAAAAACACCCAGATCAATCATATATGGAGCACGCTAAACGAGACTGCTATGTTTAAAACCATGAGGAAGAAAATGCCTAAGAAAGGAACCAACCTTCAGTTGTAATGGGGTGTCCATCTAGATGATTAGAAGGATGCCAGCCCACACCCCAACAAGTATATAGACAGCCCCAATAGGAAGGACAGGTGGCATCTTCAAGGATGGGCTCACAACTGATTCAGAGAACCTTTTAAGGGTCGGGACACTCAGTCAGGTACATCTTGTCGTAGGGTTAAAATTACCAGGGAAATTGTGCTTAACCTTTATGAGCAGTGAGTCTGTGGCTTGACATCTCCTTCATCCCTTTATACCAAGGCAAGATGGCCTCAATGTGCCATCAGGCAAGGGAATAAGCTATGTCAAGGATGTCCCATTGACCTGGATTAGTCATGTGGGAGAACATGAGGCACTGTGGGAAAGGCAAAGGCACAGCACGGAAATGGAGCCACTCACTCCGAAGCACTGTCCTGTGGAAACAGATACAAGAGAGGAGCTGGTGAGTGATTTTTCTCTCTTCACCCTTCTAGAGTAAAAGTAGTCAGGAGTCTTGTTTGGATTCTGGCATGAAATTATGCTTGCTGGAACAGACTGGTCCTTCCGACAACCCGAACTACAAGTTCCCGGAAGCTCCATGAGACTTGATAGAGCATGCGCAAAAGACAAGCTTGCCTTATAACTCCAGAGGAATGAGCGTAGAAGTCTAAAGTCCTGATCGACAGCCATTGAAAAAATCTGAATACTTAATCAACTTGCGGGAGTTAGAGGACCGATTGCAACCGGTGCGGAAACTGTTCTCCATGCTAAACTACCTCATATTGGCAATAAAGGAATTCACAAAAACAGTGAAAGAGACTCTAGAAGCCATCGAGAGGTATTTCCAACATCTGGGAACATGACTACTGCCTGGAATAGATCTGGCCGTATAGATATGCGATTCTTGTACGGTACTAGATAAGGGAACGCAGAGCATATGTGTTGGGAAATGACTAGCTACTCTTCCTACAGTTGATCATAGTATAATGGTTGATGTCTCAGTCCAGAAGCTGCCAGTTGCCGAAATTACTATTCAAACTGAGGTGCTCCGGTCAGGTAAAAATAATGGACATTGGAACTACGAGGGACTATTCATTAATACTACTGTCCAAGTTGTTCGATATCCTTAATATTGGCCTGGTGGAATTGTTTGCTTTTCACACTCCATCCATCCATCCATCCATTTTTCAAACCTGCTTATCCTGAGCAAGGTCATAAGGAAGCTGAAAATTATCCCAGCAAGCAATGAATGCAGGACAGGAACAATCCATGCACACGATGCCAGTTCATCGCAGGGTGCAGTACTCTACATTTAAAACATTACAGCAAGTATCCCATCTAAAAGTAAGAAATTCAACCATTCAAATGTGGTTCTTAAAACATTAAGCTGGCTTCTAGTTAAATTAAGAATGTTTTTAA
This sequence comes from Erpetoichthys calabaricus, assembly GCF_900747795.2. Lineage (NCBI taxonomy): Eukaryota > Metazoa > Chordata > Cladistia > Polypteriformes > Polypteridae > Erpetoichthys > Erpetoichthys calabaricus. Next base: position 188,596,543 of record NC_041399.2, read on the forward strand.
AATCCTCTTTTTAACTTATAAGGTCAAAAATTTCTCAGCCTAACTACCATTCACCTTATAGAACTTATAAATCGCTGTATTTCAGAGCATTCTTTAGGATTGCAATATGTAAGACAGCTTAAAATTCAGAGAACAAATAAACTACTGTAAGAAGCTGAGCCTTAAGATATTGGGCTTCCAAACTCAAGGATGATTTACTTTATATTAAATATATGCCATCGGTCTCAGCATTTAAATCAGTAGTCAAAATCTATAATTATAGCCTAGCATGTTCTCGTTAAAACTGCTGCTGAGGCTTTTCCAAAATGTTCTTTTTAATAGTTGTAGTAATCATTTTTTTCTCTTTTTGGTGGCCAGCCAGTGTGCGCTTGGTATCCCTTCTATTGTAATAATCTTGAAATGAGATCCAAGAAGTGGTGGTGCCATCAGCAATGATGGATTAATTGTCAAACCTTTGTGCAATTTCACCGGAATCGTCATTGCTATGGTGCATCACAGCCTGCTCATTCTAGTGCTGGATGGCCATCTGACCTAAAGCATTTAATGCTTTTCTTCTAAAGCTTATAAAATTATTAGTTTAGAAAAATCTGTAAATATATGTGTATTTCAGGCTGGCACAACTGCAGGGGTTTTGTATAAAATCTGAGCCAATTCACTGTATGTGAATTTTGTGCACACTTCCCCTCTGCCTTCATGGATTTTTCTCCAGATATGACACTTTTCCTCTGACATCCCACACTAAAATGGACCTGTAAGTCCCCAAGCTGCCTAGGTTAGTTTCTGGCTTGGGCCCCATGCAGCTTTGAAGAGTTCCAGCTCCCTACAACTCTGGAATTTAATTCAGTGTATCCAGCAGATGGATATGTATTTCAATGTACAAACTGCAATGTGTTTTTTAATTCAGCATTACGTTTTTAATTTTTGTTCTATACAATTAAAGTCCTTTAATTTGATTATACTGTATATGTGGTAGTGTAAAGCACCAATTTATCAGTAAAATTGTACTATAGAAAAATAAATTTAATTCTATGCAATCAGTTGCACTGAAGATGCTCAGTAGTTCAGCAATATCATAACCATTACAATCGTAAATTATAATTTGTGTTTGGTAATTATAATGTTTAGCATAACACATTGTCAAACTTGCCTGGTAGAAATCAGGGTCGTGGGGGCACAGCCTAGCAGCATTTAGTACAAAATTAATTTTATGCAGGTTGCAGTTAAATATTTGAAGCTGACATATACTGTAACTTATGCATGGTACATTCCATAAAGTAAAGTTAAATAACTTAAGCTGACAGCATAACAAGAAAATAAAAATGTCTAGCTCAAATTTTAATAGACAGGTAAAATTTCAGATAATAATCCATGCTATTGCCCAATAGCATGCCAGTATTGGAAATCCACCAGTAAAACAAATTAAATAAAACACAATATTTCGATTTTGCTTTTTTAGCTGTAAATGAGACAAGGATAAAGGTGGGACTAGGCATGTGCACTTCCCAAACAAAACTATGACCTTGAGCATTCCAATAAATAACTAACTAATTCCAATAAATAATGTTCTATGTATGTTAGCCTTTGTTAAACATGAAAATAAGTAATTTGGGAAGGTACACAAATTACAACAATTTGGAGAGGAATACATGGGATAATCATTTTCATGAAGCACCTATAGGATACTTATATTCAACAATGATTTAATTTATTTGTTACATTTATTGGTTTGGTTGAAGCTTTAATCCAAGATGACTTACACATTAAAATAATAAAATGGTTAAATCACTTACATTTGGAGCAATGCAGGTTTAAGCGATTTGCTCAAAGTCTCATATTAAATCACTGACTTGGATTGAACTAATAACCTACACTCTTAGAAATAACTGTTCTTTAAAGGCATGTTATGGTTCTTTACTGGTTTGTGTGGTTCCTTGTAGAACTATGACTCGACCAAGCACCATTTCATTCTGAGAAGAGTTCTTTGTATGGGTGGAGTGGTGGCTCTGAGGCTAAGGATCTGCGCTGGTATCCCGAAGGTTGCCGGTTCAAATCCCCGTCACTGCCAAAAGAGATCCTGCTCTGGTGGGCCCTTGAGCAAGGCCCTTAACCTGTAATTGCTCCAGGGGCGCTGTACAATGGCTGACCCTGCGCTCTGACCCCAAGGGGTATGCGAAAGCTACCAAATTCCTAATACAAGAAATTGTATAAGGTGAAACAAAGAACAAAAAACTTTCTAATATGCAGAAAAACCTGAAATCATTAATTTTTGGTAGGCTACCTAGCAGGACACTAACAGATTAACAGAACTTGGATTTAGCCTGTTATGTTGTATGCAACAAGAGTACTTGAGTACTTTCAAAACATGTGCTGTTCGTATTTCACAAACCTGTTACCATCTATTCATACTGCACTGAGCTTTTTCGGATCTAAATAAATCTTTCTGGAACCTTCACATAGATGGGTCTTTTGGGAACCAAACGTGCTTCACCTATGACACCACCTTGAAGAACCACCCTGGCAGCTTTATTTTTAAGAGTGTAGTTAATTTACAATGTCAGCAGACCACACAACTTTCACAATATTCCATGGTAGCTGTCTGTAGGTATATCTAGATGTTTATGCAACCATTTTAGCAAACCACACTTGTCCCACATCATTACATTAAGTCCAGCTAGATAGAAAAAAAACATAGGTAGAATGTTAAGTGTCAAGTTACACTAATGTGGAATGACATAGCAGGATTCTATAGTAAGTCATGCCTGATTTACAATGCAATATGGAAAATCCTACAAAAAAACTAGGCTTTGATAAGATCTGACCTTCTGATCCCCCATAATTTAATGAAATCTACTTTATTAGTAGAATGATGTTTCTTTCAAACATTTCACATTAATTAAAATACTAAAAGAAAAGTAGGGCAATTTTTAAAACATCAATGTGCAGTGATTATTTATTATTATATTAAATTTAAAAGAGTGCATTCTCCAGTGATGCAAACCTAAATGCACAATTTAGGCAATGAATCAAATAGCAACATTTTTCTCATTCAATCTGATGGATTACTGTGATTGTAAGTTCATAGATCTAAGATACGTTCAGTTCTACTGTAGTTCTTTAGTATACCAAGTAAAATATGAATTCTTCACCAATCCTTACATTGTGTTCTTTGGTTTATCATTACATCAATACATATAAGTCAAGTTAAATAAGTCATAAAATGAAGCAGTCTATGAACAGCTCAGTGCTGAAGTCTGTAAAAAAAGGCTTGGTTGTGATAATTGTATCAAAAAGTCAAAGCAGAGCTCTAACTTGTTAAAACTAAGTTACCACTTACAATGACATTTGGAGGAGCTAAGGTAAGAAAGTGATGATGTGTGCTGGAATGTCCTGGAGATATACTTTAATAGATCATTAATTATTCATTAATTTCGGAGAGTTCTAAGGTGTGTGATTGTCTAACTGTCTGTCTTAAATACTCTTAAAACAGTTTGAAGGAACTCATTGTTCAAATCAAGCTCTCAAGGAAGGAGCTATTAATGCCTTTACTTAAAGAGCAAAAGATAAAAGTGAATGCATTTTAAAATAAAATAATTGACTTTGTTTTTAAACTGGCATGGTGAATCTCAAAGAGCAGTCACGTTTCCAGAAACAATATCATTTATAAGCTCTCCAGTAAGGATGAATACTCCAAAATAATATTTTTAGTAATGGTAATGCAACACCCTAACAGAGTAAAGGAAGAGCCCAGCAGAGGAGGATGAAAAAAATAGTACAGTGCCCAAAAGTGTTAACAGGTTCAGTAATAAAGGAGCTGAGCTCCTATTTATCAAGCAGTCTTTGTAGGACATTAAGTCAATTGCGCTCAAGAGTGTCATAGCAGGTTTATTTTAAAAAACTTGTTAAGCATACATACTGTTTTTTTTTTTTACAATGGGCAGGAAAGCAACTCAAAAAACTTCACCAAAGTCTTGGTTTTGTGTCAAAAAATCTTTCTGCGCATATTCTTCATGAATATTTGTCTTTCTCTGCATCTTATGTAAAATGTATGTAAACAGGATGCTTCATATTCCACGTACTATGGAATGAGCTCACAAAATCAGGCAACAACATGAAAGCAAAGATGGACTAGTGTCACTATACTAAAAAAGTCACACTAAACTTTTATCTATTACTGTTTCCAAAGACTAAAATTTGTACATTCGAATAACTTAACCTTGCATAGACAGTGACACTACAGTATTTTTGATTTCTTCTTGTGAGAGTCTTGTAAAACAATTTAAAAAATAGTTCTCAATATATAGTATCAGCTGTAATCTTATAGTAATTAGTAATTTCTGTTATAATTATATTAATGCAGTGGTTCCCAAACTCAGTCCTGAGGATCCACTATGGCTTCAGGTTTTATTCCAGCCAAATTCATAATTATTTATAATACCTAATCTCATTTATTTTCATGGCCTTTTTTTACCTTCTCTTATTCTGCCTTTAGAAAAGCACAACAGTATGATTTTTACATTTAGAAGACATTTAGAAATATTTCTACTTTTGCTTTGAACGCTTACCTCTCTTATGTTGTTGTCTTATTGTTTTGTTATTTTTTTGTGCAGTTTGGACCCTTCATTATATCCTAATAATGATAATTAAAACAAGCAGAACTGACAGCCAGGTAAACAACACTGAATGATGAAAGACTGCATTAACTTTAGTGTCAGACCCACTGATTAGCAGATAATAAATTAAACAATCAAAACACTTGCAAAAGCAGAATGAAAAACAGGCTGAAAATTGTTAAAAAAGTAACAAAACAAAAGCTGTCTTTATATAAAATACGCTACCGTGGCTGTTTGTTTGTCTGTCCAGGATTTTAAATCACCTGTAGCTCACAAACCGTTTGAACTGTTGACCTGAAATTTGGTACACATATACTACGTGACGTCCACTATTCACTTTCAGAGTGATGATTGACCTCCAAGGTTATTCCTCTTTCTATTTTTATTTTGTTTTATTGTAGAATCAACTGTAGTCAGCAGCCAGCAGGCGTACAGGCGCCATTCTCATTCCTACCACCTTCGCCGTCACTTCCCCTACCTCTTCATATCTTAAATCTTTCCTGAGGCAGATTGAAGACTTAAGTGCCAGCTTAAGTGAAAAATTAAAGAAAACGTACTAAGTAATTGCAACACAAATACTGACAATCAGTTTTAACGAGAAAAGATGCCGACGAAAGATGAAAAGAAGCGGGCCGCTAGGGTGGAGAAAAAGAAGAGCTGCTCAGGAAGCAGCAAGCGCATCAACCTCTGAGCAAACCAATGCTAAACGTACAGAGAAAGAGTATGAAAACTATGAATGCTCAAGTCAAGTGTATTCACTGCACGTTATCGTACAGTGCGCCGTTACTGGTCCCCTTATAAGTGCTTACCTAACTTAGTTTTGTTATTTCTCCATTGACTCCAAAACACAGAAACTGGGAAATAACCAATTAAGTCCAATTAAGAACAGAAGTTGGTTGGAATAAAAAACCTGCAGCCACAGTGAGTCCCCAGGACTGAGCTTGGGAAGCACTGTATTAATGCATTCATTTCCAGTTTGTGTTTGTTATGAAAAAATATTTTAGAAATATGATGTAATAACAAAATGTAAATAAATGTGTTATGACACATGGCTGCTTTCTTCATAAGGCAACAGATATGTGCAATGCTAAACGTCAACTGCACATTATATTAAGTGTGTAATCACCATGACAACTGGAAACTTAGTGCGCTGGAAAGCAAAGGGTAAAGTTCAAATTGGTTTGAAGCAATAAGAACTTAAACTGTGCAAAATAATTATTAAGGCAAAGCAAAATAGCTCAGAGAAAGGGTTATTAATAGCCATAGCTGGATAAGGAGCTACTAATTACAACTTAAATTAAAATATCTAAGATATTAAATGATTCTATTTTAGATACTCAAGTAAATTAGACCAAACACTTTTCCCCTATTATGTTACGTGTGGGTGATATTTCCTTGACATTTCTATTAGCATATTAGACACATAAAGGTTTTATTTACCTTAAGGCATTTTAAAATCAAACAAAAATATAGAAACCATAAATAGAACAAGTGTACAGAATCTTAAACAGTTACAGTACATCTGTTCATCCTTCAGCCATTTTTATAATCACTTAGTCCGCTTCAGGGTAATGTGAAGCTCTAGGCTAAGCTCCTGTAAGAGTAACAACCATCAATCAGCAGGCAGCCATGAACACCTTCAGGAAGCTCAACCACACACCCTCATTCTGGGGGCAAGTCTGATGTGCCAGGTACAGGAAGCAGTTAGTAGTTGAAAATTAGAGGCAGTTATTTTATCAATCTTCTATTTTTCATTTCTCTATATTGCATCAAATACTATAAGCAATTATGAGTATATTATTTAATATTAGTATTTATCAAAGCATTTCTGGATACATAAGAGGTTTTATGATACTTTTTAATTAAAATGTGTGCATAAAAGTTAAAGACTTAAACATTTTAACCTGATTAATTATCACATTCCAGTGCTGATAATCCCATCAAGTAAGTTACATTTCAGAAAACTGGGGTTGAATTAAAAATAATCAGTAGAAATAAGCACTATTTGTAACCAAACATATGACAGCTAAAAGCAGAGAAAAGGTCCTCGTGATAGTGAAATCAATCAGTGATTTAATAAACACCCTACTATTATAACAGAATCAAAGCAAGAAAACATATAGGCAAAAAAGTAATCTTTGAGATCAACAAAAGTATTCTAGAAGAGATGGGAATCTACAGTTATAGCACTGTATCTGATCAATAAATGAATTTCTAAGCTTTTAAAGGTTAATACAACTGACACCGCAATAAAATCCATAAGTCCAAATGCACATGCAGCAGTCAATAAAGTCAAATATAAAAACCAAAAAGGTTAATATTAGTATGTTCAACATTACACATAGTGTTGAAATTTATATTTTATAGTTTAAATACAACAAGCAATTCTGTTTGTTGTAAAAATTTCCGCTGCCAGGCTTACTGAAATAAACAGATAATCAGCCCATCAAGCTCAGTAAAGTTTGACGCTAATTTTATGAATACAACTGATACACATAATAGCTGCAAATTGAGTTAATTGCACTAACAATCTGTCTGAACAACAAAGAATATAATTTCCATATCTCATTACTGTTATTAGTGTTACTATTGTACTGTTAAAATACCAGTACCAAAAATGAAAATTATAAGCATCTCCTGCATTTCATCCAGAAATATACTGTATGAGGCGGGACAGCATTTTGCTTATAGCTTTATGTTACTGTAATGCAATTTAATCTACCTTAGTGCACCATGAAAGTCCTTTAATGTTAACATAAATTGATTACTCCAATTAATTAGAATATCCAAAATGTAATGAACAACTTCATAACATAAACTGATACCAGCGAAAAGAAATATACAAAAAGCATTAGTTATATTATTTATTGTACATACCATTTGAAGGTGTTTTTACGTATACATATATAAATGCTTTTAAGTTAAAGATGTTGCAAATTTTGTAAAGGAGGTGATTCCAGAGTAAAGTAAAAGCAAAGTATACATTTAAAGCGAGTGAAGTATTCATTAGACGTTTAAAATCAAAATTGCTTCATTCATATTTTAATAAGTAAGTAACTGTGGAAGAAACAAACGATTAAATCGAAATAAATAACTTGAGCTTTGACTTCAGAAGCCTGGAATATATTCTGATATTTGAAATCAATTTCAGTAGATGGATATATTTTTTGCAATTTTGAGGCACTCGCAAAATAATGTTTTAACTGAAAGTAAAGCGGCAAACTTACTTGTCGTGTTATATTTAACTCCATTGAAAACTCTCTGGACTAGGTCTCTCCACAAGATGCCCCGCATTACTCTTGGCCAGCAAGTTCCTATCTGATCGGTCGTAGCATTGCAATATAACCTTAAAAAGAATAACATGAAAATAAGTGGTTATGTTGAATCTCTTGGTGGTCTTTAGCTTTAAAGAAAAAGTGAAAACCCAAGGGGGTAAAAGAAAACACTATTTTATGCAAATCCTTTCACGAAGCAGTTACTTTCTGCTTATCCCTACCCTCAAAAATCCACAAAGGAGAAAGATGCGCTCTCGTTGAAAGTGTCGTGCCAAGCATCAAAAAGCTGCAGTTAGGGTCTATTTCATCCATAATGATTTAAAAAATAGTAGCATCCATTTTAACAAACGAGTATAAGGGAATTTGTATAAGATAGTGTAAGTTATAGACAGTCTATAAATCAAATGTGGTTTAGAAATGCAAAATCCAAGCTGGGCACAGGCAGGTGATCTATGAGAGTCACTTTAATGCAGCTGATCTTCTCCTATCTGCTACTCCACTCCAATCTATTTCTCTAAGTGCCAGAGCTGCCCGCGCTGTCCAATAAAATCGCGCTGCTTGTATTGCCTCTGTGAACCCCTCTCTCTCTCTCTCTCGCTCTCTCTCTCTCTCTCTCTCCTCGCTCTCTCTCTCTCTCTCTCTCTCTCTCTCTCTCTCGCTCGCTCGTTCGCTCGCTCGCTCTGCTTTATTCTCTTCATGTCAATTCGCATCAAACGCATTTTTTCCTTTTTCTTAACGGTTTCCTTTTTCTAGTGATGGCTAATGAACTATTTTTTACACATAAGGCCCTTGTCCACGAGTTCGGCTTTTCATACGCACAGTATAACTCGGCAAATACAACTCTTCAGTTTGCTCTTTAAAAAAGTCCCGTATCCTCATTCTGATCTAAAGTGTTATCAGCAAATTTCTATTACTGTTGTATCTCAGTAAAGTGTAAAATGTTAAACATTGAAGTTTGCTTTTCAGCAAAATGTAATATCCTGCAAAAAATAAGTTTTCAGTGTATTTTGAATGGTGATTAAAAAAACCCTACCAATCAGTTACATAAAATTAAATATATTACGACTAATGTGCCCTAACATTATTTTCTTTAAACATCAAAACTGCTCAAAGGTCTTCACAGAGTGAGGATATGAACAATAATGAATTGTCCACAAACCTCCACCTTGCAATATGCATTTCTTACTAAAATTAGAATGTACAACATACACTATATATAGAGTACGGTATAAACTGTGCATAAAGCATTCATGCATACAGTAAAAAGCATCTCCTGTGAAGGTGTGCCCAGTCTGCCTAGGGTTTTCTTGCAGTCCGTGGCACCAAGGTGCTATAGAAATGAGAGGAGAATGGATCCAGGGTTAGTTAAAGAGAGAGAATGTAAAGAGTGCTTTGGAAGAAATTTGCGAGGGCACCAGACAAACAGTGAGCTTGTGAAGAGTCCAGATGAGCTTCAGGCTGCTAAGTGACAGCACACAGTCAATGACCCGAGAAGTGATTTCAGAGTTTGACCACAGCCGCAAAGGGATTTAAAGCCACTTCAGCATATAGCTACTTTGATTCCAGGTTCAGGATGAGGATTAGGACAAGCATGCACTAATGAGACGAGAAAGTCGGGGTCAAGAGAAAAGGTGAAAAGAAAGTGCTTTTATGTAGTACTTGAAGTAGACAAGTGGATGAGCCATCTCACCTGACAATACAAAAGAAATTACCTCTTTTAACAGAAGACACTAAAGATTACATTTTTGAACTTTGTCTTTTTCCTTTTTTTCTATCTCGAGAGTCTTTATACATATTCTGGTTGCAGGGAGTCATCAGTTTGAGCTCTCTCAAATTTCTCTCAAATATATATATATATATCCTAACACAGGGTCACAGGGGCAGGAACAAATCCCGGGAAGGGTGCCAGTCCACTGCAGATATATATATTCATAGCATCCATTGTTTGAGTTCTGATCTGATTGTATGGGTGGTTACCTACCGGGTAACGCATGTGGTTGGTCTGCCAGTCTGCAAACATCTGCCACGGGTGCCCTCTTAGTTGCGAGAAGCAGATCATAGAAATTTATAAAGTTTTACTATCAAATAATGCAAAGAGTACGTGACATGTGTTTCGCCTTTATTTGGGCCCATCAGGCGTACACACTCATCTGCATCCCTCTCGGGGATCGAACCTTGGACATCAGCGTCAGAAGTGAAGCCTCTTTACACTGCGCCACGGTGTGTGGTTCGTTTATTTGACAGCCTGGAGATCGGAGTAATTACATTCATAGCATCTATTGTCTGAGTCCCACTCATACAATCAGATCGGGACTCAGACAATGGATGCTATTAATGTAATTACTCCGATCTCCAGGCTGTCAAATAAATGAACCACACACCATGGTGCAGGTTCGATCCCCGAGAAGGGTGCAGACGAGTGTGTACGCCTGATGAGCCCAAATAAGGGCAAAACACGTGTTGCATACTCTTTGCATTATTTGACAGTAAAACTTTGTAATATATGCTGTATATATATATATATATATATATATTCACGGCATTCGAAGCCTGTGTCACAATCTGATTGTATGGGTGGTTACCTACCAGGTAACGCTTGTGGTTGGCCAGCAATCTGCTAACATCCGCCACGGTGCCCTCAAGTTTGTGAGGAGCAGATCATAGAATGGTTGAAATAGTTTACTGTCAAATAAATGCAAAGAGTACGTGACACGTGTTTCGCCCTCATTCTGGGCTCATCAGGCGTACACACTCCACTGCACTCCCTCTCGGGAATCGAACCTCGGACGTCAGCGCCAGAGGCGATGCCCCTAACGTTGCGCCACGGCGTGTGGTTCGTTTATTTGACAGCATGTAGATCGGGGTAATTACATTCACGGCATTCGAAGTCTGTGTCACAATCTGTATATATATATATACAGGTCTGCGGTGGGTTGGCACCCTGCCCAGGATTGGTTCCTGCCTTGTGCCCTGTGTTGGCTGGGATTGGCTCCAGCAGACCCCCGTGACCCTGTGTTCGGATTCAGCGGGTTGGAAAATGGATGGATGGATGGATGGATATATACAGGTATGTATGTGTATATATATATATATATATATATATATATATATATATATATATATATATATATATATGCTCATGGTCAGGTGTTTTTTCCAGTTTTTCTTCAAATTGAATCAGTTAAAATGCAACGAATAACCTAAAATGTTGAAAATGTAAGCAATTAACTCCCAAAAGTTTAAATTTAAATATTAGGTTAGTAAAAACCGAAAAAGGAAATATCAGAATATTACAAATGGGAGCTGATGTGCCCCCTGGTGGCCACTATATATATATATATATACAGGTAGTCCCCAGGTTACGGACACCCGACCTACGACTTACGAACAAGGCCACAGCTGTGACACATGCGCCTCATTAACTGCCGCTCCGTCATCTTTGGCCAGAGGACGCTGCAAGTAGTGGCTGGAGCGGTGCAATTTTGCTGCTCGTGCAGTGTAATGCCCCTGTGTCCCTTGGGCGGTTCCCGGCGGCAAGCAAGCGGTGACCTGTGGTCCATAGTCACTGGGGCCACAGCTATCGCTCGTGTGCAGGATGGAGGCTTAATGGAGCGGTTTGCTGTCCGCCCACTACGCCGCCGCAGCTACTGCTCCTGACTGGACACAGGCTGGATGGAGCAGTGTATAACGTTTCACTGCCCGCCTGCTACACACGGCTCCCCCCGAATCGTTTTCGGTGGGCGGCTGGTAATGCTGTAAGCGGTGACCCGGTTGTGGCTGAACGGAGGCCATTGAGGGTGAACGGGGCGGCACGGGTTGCATTGTAGTGTGCTTTGGGTGACTGCCTGTTGAATGGGGGCGGTGATGGGTGATTCACTACACGCCTTTGGCCGCACCGTGTTCGTCCTCGGTGGGCAGACGCATGCTGCAGGTTGCATACTGTAGTGGAGATGACTGTGTGGTGGGTGGGTGGTGAACCACCCCTTGCTACTCCCATTCATTCTCAATAGCAAGCCTGCTTGTACATTGCAGGAAGTTATCTCTTGTCAGTACACCAGACGTGCTGACGAGGGATGCCTTCCTGCTGTGATAACGTGTACAGTGCTGTGCAGAAGAGCTCATATTAACCTTTTGTCTTCACCCTTCAAGAATGTCTCTGAAACACAAATCTGATGCAAGTGCTGGTGATACAGTAAAGAAGAGAAAAACCATCACCATTGAAAATAAAGTAGAAATAATAAAAAGGTCAGAGAGAGGTGAAACTCCATCATTCATTGGCACCGCACGTGGTTACAGTCGGTCAACAATAGCATTTATCAAAATAATGTACCTGTTCCGACTTACATACAAATTCAATTTAAGTACAAACTACAGTCCCTATCTTGTACATAACCCGGGGACTGCCTGTCTCTTTCTCTCTCTCTATATATATATACAGTATATATATATATATATATATATATATATATATATATATATATATATATATATATATATATATATATATATATATATATTTACTCTCTCTAGTATATAAAATCCTAAGCCTAAAGGTGCAACGATTTTGTACAACAATTTTATGTGACATTTTTATGTCACGTTTTTTGTCATGCTTTAAATCAGGCTTATTTTAAAACCTACATATATATGTTTGGTGGCATTCTTTTTAGGATTTATCAAACTTTAATGTGATGTTGTTAGATTTTCAAATTCTTATTCCATTTTTAAATTGTAAACTAAAAAATATGAAGAATTCACGTCCCGCGAGACAAGACTTTGTGCCAAGAGATTTAACCACGCCTGGGGCTGGAAATAAAAGACAAAGAGTAGGACAGCTGCTGTACAGGCTTTTAAATGTTCAAAGCGACACGCGAGATGCAGATTATGCGGTACAGCACAGCAGCAGCAATCCAGCAGCTGATCGAGCAAAGAGGACGTAAAGAAAAAATCAATTTCTTTTCCATTGTATCACCATTTAAGTGGTAATACTGTATAATACAGTATATATATATATATATATATTATATATATATATATATATATATATATATATATATATATATATATATGAGGGACATTCAAAAAGTTTCTGCACTTTTGTGTTTTCGTTGGAAACGGTGAAGGTGGGAGGAGTAGTAATTTTTTGTGTCTGAGAATGTCATGTGACTAATTGTGCCTGGCAAGCTGGCTGCCCTTGCAATTTAGCATAAGAGTCGCCACCCTGTGGTGAAGATGGCTTTGAAACTTATAAATTACACTAAACAGGAACAGCGTTCTGTCATACGCTTTTGGTGAAAAATGCCTTCAGGCTTCATCACAGATCTCCACCGAACGCCCTGTCATCTCATCATTGATGACACCACCCTTTCACTTTTGTATACTGTCTGTAATCGGTAGATGAGCCCAGAATATTTCCTCCTTTTCTATTGTTTCTTTCTTCATAACATCCACACGATTTGATCCTCATCATTACCTGTACCACTCATGACATTGTTCGTGCTCTTGTTCTACATAAGTTGTGTTTTGTCCTCCTTACACCCAGTGTATAAATTGACAGGCAGCTTAAACTCATCCCCCATTCACCACACCAGACAAGTTTGATTAACGTGTTTAATGCAGTAATTGGGAAAATGTAAGCCTGAAATAGAAAACAGTATTTAGATATCAATTTTTAAAGTAAACACAGATAATGTGTATAATAGATAAAATATTACCAGTGCTGACAGTTATAGCACACAGCACCTATCAGAGTTAATCTGAATTTACAACTGTAAATAGATAAATTAAACTCATCTAATATAGGGAATATTGTATCCTGCAATTAATGCGCATATAAATAATACTAAACTAAAGTAAGCACCAGGAAGGCACCCGGTCCAGACACCATTCCTGGCTGTGTTTTGAAGTTCTATGCTGATCAGCTTATACCAGTGTCCATGGTAATATTTAATCTCTCCTTTACACAGTCTGACATAGCAACATACTTCAAAAGATCCACCAATGTGCCTGTAACTATGAAATCATATCCATCCTAAATAGATGACTACCACCCTGTTGCACTAAAGCCTATAACAATGAAATTTTTTTTTGAGATGCTACTTGAGAACTAAATATGCTCTTCACTGTCCAAAATGCTAGGCCCTTTACAGTTCTCATTTTGCTCTAGTAGGTCAACTTGATCCAACATGCAGTATGGCCCACCTGGATAAAAGGAGAACAAATGACGTGTGAATGATGTTTAACATTTAACATGATAAACCTCTCTCAGCTCATTACCAGGCACAGGGACCTGCTATACTTCCTCTATGCATATGACTGCACATCTGCACATTACTCTACATCATTACCAAGTCTGACAATTACACAACTGTGGTAGGGCCTCATCTCTAACATCAATGAACAGGCTTACCAGGATGAAGTGGAGAGTCTGTCACATTGATGTCAATGAAACAAGTCTTCTTCTGAATGTCAGCAAGACAAAGGAGTTGATTCTGAACACTGGGGGACAACAGCAGAGGCATACCATTCATCAGAATTGATAGTACTCTGGTGGAGAGAGTGGACAGATACCTCAGTGTCCACATCACAGAAGACGTGACCTGGTCCAAGCATACTGACGCCTTGGGGAAGAAGGCATGACAGTGTCATTATCACCTCAGATACCTCAGGAATTTTAAGCATCCCCCAACTATATACTAAAGAACTTCTATGTGACAGATTATGATGCTACCTTTGTTCTCTATGGCTGGTTATGCCACAGACAAAACACCCTTTCAAACAGCAGTCAGAGACAAAAGAAACAACCTTTGACACAACATAGCATTTACCCTTGTTGGATCAGCTGCTGTTCAGTAACGCATAACTCATTTATCACAGTGTTATGAAGCTTTAAAGACATCTCACTTATATGGTATTTTGTTCTTGGTCCAGTACAGAGCAGCAGTGACTCTGCTTCAGCCTCCACTGTCCCTCTCTTCAGCTAAATGCTCTCAAATAAACCAGTTTTTAGTTCTTTTAATATGAAGAAACCACCACTGCAACAAAACAGCTAAGAAGTTGTCAAGTTTGGTGTGTTTGAATAAAATTCCAATACTGTTCCTTCAAGTGCAAGAATGAAGGTCTCTTTGTTCAGTTGTCTCCTGCCCATCTTTTTGTGCAACTCAGACAGTATCCACCGTCTAAAACATGCTGACAGGAAATATTATGACCTGGTTTGGAAACAGCATGCACAGGGCCGCAATGCTCGACAGAGAGTGGTGTGGTCAGCTAAATGCATCAGAGGGTATGCACTCTAACCTCCAGGATATTAATCAATGTTGGACCATAGATTAGAGATAACAGTCATCCCAACAATGGCTTCTTCTTTGTGTTGCATTCAAGGAAACGTGATGCCCTATTATCAGTTCAAACATGTCATATGTATGTATGCTTATATTAATTAATTACATGATTCCTTAATTAATTAATTTTTATATATACAGTATGTTTTACAATAATATCATGCGTTACTGCTGCCAGTGTCTTTATTGATATTTATGGAGTCGTGTACCGGTATTTATTGTTTATTGTCTTTTTTATATTCTTCTCTCTAATGCAAAGCCTTGGAGTTTAGCAACTAAGCATTCCACTGCATATTGTACTGTGTATAAATGTATGTGACAAATAAAATTGAATTGAATTTAATTTCATTTGGATTAAATGTACCAACAATGCTTTGTGGGTCTGAAACAGAAAACAGATTAAGTAGATAAACACACCCCTACTTCCTCCTGCATGCTGCTTCCTACTACCTGCAGTACTTGGATGGGAGACCAATCAGGAAATGCTTGGGTTGCTGCTTGAAGAGGTGTAGGTGAGACCAGCAAGGGGCACTTACGCTGAGGTCAGAATGTGGACCCTAATGCCCCAGTGCAGTAATGGGGACACAGTGCTGTAAAAATGGTGCTGTCCTTCATATAAGTTGACAGATTGAGGTCCTGACTCTCTGTGGTTATTAAAGATCCCTGGGCATTGTTTGTAAAGAACAGCATTCATCCCAATGTCCTGGCTAAATTGCCAACCATGGCCTAGTCAATCTGGCCCCCTGTCTCTAATTGGCTAACTATCTCTCACCCATTCATCACCAACCAGCTAATGTGTGGTGAGCGTACTGGTTCAATAATGGCTTCTGTCGCATCATCCAGGTGGATGCTTTGCATTAGAGGTGGTTGAAGTGGCTCCTCACTCACTGTGTAAAGTGCTTTGTGTAGTGAGAAAAGCACTATATAAATGTAGAGAATTATTATTATATTTATTAATATCATTATATCATCCAACGTTAACTCGTACTATGCAAACTACAGATGGATATCACCTATGAGTTATCTTGTAAGCCTTCTTAGGGGCTGTAGCGCTGAATACGACCATGTAAATAGAGGATATTGGGAGACTAAAATAAGAATGAAAAATTAGTTTGGTGTCACAGAACAGAATATTTCACTTTCAGTTAGCGTTTTCTTATTAGCCACACCAAAGTAACAATAAGTAGCAATTTATTCTGCAGTCTCAACACAAGACAGCATTTAATAAAGCCAGCCCCCTGTATATGATGAAAACTTTACAAGCTTTGAATTTTTTTACCAGATGTAATTGCTTGTGAAACACTAACTTACAAAAATGTAACAGACTGGAACTTAGATAATGGATATTCAAAACGGGCAGCTGTAGTTCTTTCAGAAATTCACACAAAGCTGCTCACAGACTTAATTACTGAATATCCCTTATTTGCAGGAAAGTTGCCACAGCCTACAACAAGGTTCTCAAGGCATGATAATCTATATTGGCCAACTTAATTTATTGAGGGAAACAATATTACTAAAAAACAAAGCAAAATGAACATAATTGTTCAAACCTTAGGATTGTTATGTTTCACTAGCTGCAATAAACTATTTCCTATAAATATAGAATCCATCAGAATAATAAAATGTAACTAAATTGACTTGTCATTAACACAGGGTTGAGTAATTTTTTGTCTTTTTCTGTGTCAGTGTGTATTAACTTTTATATTCCCATGTGTTATCTTTCTTTATTAGGGTTAGGGTTAGTATTTGTATGTACAGTATCCATCCATCCATCCATTTTCCAACCCGCTGAATCCGAACACAGGGTCACGGGGGTCTGCTGGAGCCAATCCCAGCCAACACAGGGCACAAGGCAGGAACCAATCCTGGGCAGGGTGCCAACCCACCGCAGGACACACACAAACACACCAAGCACACACTAGGGCCAATTTAGAATCGCCAATCCACCTAACCTGCAGGTCTTTGGACTGTGGGAGGAAACCGTAGCGCCCGGAGGAAACCCACACAGACACAGGGAGAACATGCAAACTCCAAGCAGGGAGGACCCGGGAAGCGAACCCAGGTCCCCAGGTCTCCCAACTGCGAGGCAGCAGCGCTACCCACTGCGCCACCGTGCCGCCCCGTATGAACAGTATTTCTAACATTTTTGTGTTGTTTTGCTGTATTTTTAATTTCTATTTCTTGCTGTTATAATTCTTTTATCCTTCTCACTGTTTTTTCAGTGGTAATGTTATGTTGCGGCTATGGTTGCAGCCTGTTGCTGGAAAAAGTAGGGAGGACCTGTACCATCACGACTGCACTATAAAAGGAGGCAGTACATACAGTGAAGCATCCACACCTTGACTAATCAAAAGAAATACATTATTAGAAAACCAGTAACGGCGCACTGCATGAGATAACGTGCAGTGAATACACTTGACTTGAGCATTCATAGTTTCATACTCTTTCTCTATATGTTTAGCATTCATTTGCTCAGAGGTTGATGCGCTTGCTGCTTTCTGAGCAGCTCTTCTTTTCTCCATCATAGCGGTCCACTTTTTCTCTTCTTTCGTCTGCATCTTTTCGTGTTAAAACTGATTGTCAGTGTTTGTGTTGCAATTACTTAGTACATTTTCCTTAATTTTTCACTTAAGCTGGCACTTAAGTCTTGAATCTGCCTCAAGAATGATTTAGGATATGAAGAGATAGGGGAAGTGATGGCGAAGGTGGTAGGGATGAGAATTCCACCCGTACACATGCACCGCATGGCCACCCTGCTGGTCACTGCAGAGAGCTGATTCTATAATAAAATAAAATAATAATTACAAGAAGAATAACCTTGGAGGTCAATCGTCACACTTAAAGCGGATAGTAGACATCACGGAGTATATGTGTACCAAATTTCAGGTCAATAGGTCAAACGGTTTGCGAGATGCAGGTGATTTAAAATCCTGGACAGACAGACGGACAGCCATGGTAGTGTATTATATAAGAAGATAGGATATAAGAAATAACTCAAAGAAAAAACATTTCATGAAAGGAAACATTGTTTCAAACTAATTTTTAATGTTGTCATTTCTAGCTCAGTGCTAAAAAGCTGAATAAAGAGAAATAACAAAAATTCTGCTAACATCCCTGACTATTCACCTGCTAATGGAAAAGACATTTACAGTCTCAGCTGCTCGGAAAATACATTTGTCCCCCAAAACTTCCAGCTTGTCTTAATGAATATGTTAGGGTTTGACATAGTAAGCAAAGAGCAGTAACATTGAACCATGACAAAGAAAACCTTGCAGTGGATTCAAAAAGTATGCTGTAGATTTACTTTTAATCTGATAAATTAAAGACGAGACTCAATAACCCATAACGACAAAGTGAAAACATGTTTTCAGAAAGGTTTTCAAATTTATTGAAAGTCAAAAACTGAAATCTCTCATTTAAATAAGTGTTCAGACTTTTACTTCAGTACTTTGTAGAAGCCCCTTTGGCAGATATTACATCTTTGAGTTTTCTTGGGTAAGTCACCACAAGATTTGGAGTTTGTCAGCTTTAGCCCATTCTTCTTGGCATTTCCACAAGCTCTATTAGATTTGAAGGATAGCACCTTTAACTGCTGTCTTCAGGTCTCTCCACAGATGTTTTATTGGTTTTAAGTCTGGGCCTTGGCCTGGCCACTCTAGGACAGTCAGAGATTTGTTCCAAAATCACTCCAGTGTTGTCTTGTTATTGTGTTGAAAGGAGAGCAGTATGAGGTTGCGTGCACACTGGAGGAGGACTTCTTTCTATTTGGCTCCATTCAGCCTCTTTGTCCCAGCTGCTCAGAAGCCTCCCCCAAACATTACTCTGCCACCGCCATGTTTCA
The DNA here is from genome assembly GCF_900747795.2 of Erpetoichthys calabaricus. Lineage (NCBI taxonomy): Eukaryota > Metazoa > Chordata > Cladistia > Polypteriformes > Polypteridae > Erpetoichthys > Erpetoichthys calabaricus. Next base: position 188,615,609 of record NC_041399.2, read on the forward strand.
CTGTAGGGATGTAATGAGTGGTCTGTGGCGTCAGGAATATTTTAAATAAATAATCGTGTACGGGGCTCCAATCAGGTGTTGGTGTGCGCATGTATGCTTCGCTCCGTGACTGATTGGTTTACTTGGTAGATCGCACTGTATAGACACAGAGAGGCAGGTGGATTTGTCAGGTACCTCACTTGTGCCTTGTCGAAACATGCATCCATTTATATAGGAGCAATAAAAAGAAGTCTGCACGGCAGAAAGGGGAGATCAGAAAGAGGAACAGACAGAAAAGAGAAACACAGGTTAATGGACGAAGAGAAAGGCAGGAACAGGAGAGAGCTGGTGTGAGAGAGAGGAGGTAGGCAGCAGGGAGGAGAGCCCCTTAGGGATGCGTGAGGCCGACACTCAGGGGCTGAAGTGGATCTCCCCAGCTGAGTGGTTTAGGGAGCCTAAGTGACCCATTAGTGCAACTCACTGCATAAGACTGAGGAGGGGCAGTGGTAGTCAGGTAGGCTCAGTGTGGTGCCCTGCCAGTGCCACAGATGGCAGCAGGGAACCAAGCCTAGAAGCAATGAGGTTCAGTGTGGCACCCTGATGGGTGGTTGGTTGTACCTGTCGGTTAGGCGTCTCCTCTGCTTCAAGGTCCCATGCGGGTTAAGCTCAGGAGACGTCTGTTTTAGATGAATGCACCCGGGCACATGAATTTTAAAGGACAGCTTCCTGCCTGTGATTTTAATCTCACTTTTAAATGATTATTATTAATGGATTATTTTTTACCTCCACTATTGAACCCTGCTTTTTGGTATACATAGTGCTTGAAGTTCTGCCCAAAGATTTCAGTTTTTGTTTAATCTTTTTCTTCATGATCTCAGAATAGTTTAAACACCTTTTAGTCAAGAGAGGCTTCTATGTAGCCAGACTACCATAAACACCTATTTGATACAGTGCTGCTGTGATGATTGCCTTTTCGACAGGTTCTCACATGTCAGCAGAGGACTTCTGAAGTTCTGTTACATTGACAATTGGGTTCTTGGTCACCTTTCTCACCAAAGCCCTTCTTGCCCACTTACTAACTGTATCTAGAAAGCCAAATCTAAGAAGAGTCTTGGTGGTTCCAAACTTCTTCCATTTCACAATTATTGAAGTCACTGTGCTCATAGAAAACTCAAAGCTTTAGAAATGGTTGTACACCATTAATCTGGTCTATGCCTCACCCCAATTTAATTGTGGAGTTCTATAAAGAGTTCTTTGGACGTCATGGCCGTACTTTTTGCCCTGACATGCAGTGTGAATTGTGGGACCTTACATACAAGGTGTGTGTCTTTCAAATGATGTCCAATCAATTGAACTGGCCACAGCTGAACACCAATCAAGTTCTAGAACACATCTCAAGGTGAATTAAAGCACACAGGATACTCCTGAGCACAATTTGGAGTGTCATAGTAAAGGGTCTGAATACATACATGAATGGAATATTTCAGTTTTTGATTTTTAATAAATTGAAAGATCTTTTCCGAAAACACGTGTTCACTTTGTCATTATGGGTTACTTGGTGAAAACTGATGGGCAAAAATGGCAGATTTAAAATTAAACCTACAACAAATTATATAGATAGTGAGGGTGTTGGAATACTTTCTGAATCCACTGTGTCTCTAATTCAATACAGGAAGTTGTCTTTTCTTATCTTCCTTTTGTGTGATAGTATCTTCCTGAATTGGTTTTTTAAAGTTTTTCATGATATATTTAGCATTAAGTTAACAGTAAACTAGAAAGCACACAACACTTACAAGCTTACACAGACGCAAAAATGGTGTTCATATTTAGCTATAAAAATGTACAGTGAAGGATATTATACAAAAATGTGACAGAATTGTGTTACATAACTTTGCCTAAGTGATTTATAGTGTATCCATGTATTTAATGACAGATGATGGGTCATCTTTGTCCTCTTATTTTCATAGTCATACAACCCGGATCTGCATAGGACTAAACTCAAATTGGCAAACAGTGTATTAAATATTAGGTTAGTTTTCAATATCTTATGATTTTTAGCAGCTTTTGCCAACATAATGTCTAATAAAAAACAATACTGTTTAGAAATGTTATACTGAATAGACATGTATGACTCACACTATGTCCACTATTACAAATGATTCAAAAGATATGAAGTCAGAATATCTACATTAAACAACACCATGAAGATGAACAAGAAAGTAATGTAACATATTCATATAATCCAATTCTGGGTCATGGGGGTCCAAAGGCTAGCACAGAAGTGTGCTCTGTACATACACACATTATTGAAAGGGTAATGGCACCTCCAAAAATCACTCCAAACCTTCACTACGCCGTATTTATGTGGTTTCCCAAGGACATTAAGAATAATAAAAGATATTGCCTTAGGATGGGGCCTGACTTGTTAGAAAAAGATCCACTTGATAAATACTTAGTGAAGCAATTAAAATTAATGGGAAGCCTGTTGCTTTCTGTTCATCCAATGCTAAAAAGAAAAATGATTATGTTTAGAAGTGCAAAGAACTGGATTAAAAGATTGTTTTTTTAACATTTTCTTTCCATAAACCTCTCTGTAACTCTAAAAACTGTGATTTATGCACCCCATAAATGGCATTGCTAATTTAGAAGTCATTAGCACAAATTTTCTGGTTAGGTCATAAAATCAGCTCATTTCAGCAACAAGAGCTGAACTAGGATACAACTTATTAATCATTCCAACCAATAATATATATGAATAATGTGAATTTGGAGCAGACATTTTGCACAAAATTTTATTCTGCATGAAAGGAAAATATGTGGAAAATCTGTTTGTGTCTAGTTGGTGCAGCGGTGATTGAGAGAAAGGTAATGTGAGTTGAGATGGGAGAGAATACTACCATTTTTAAATAGGCGAGCTTAACTGAGATTGATACTGGTCTGATCTCTTCTTCAATCTCCCTTAAAAACCTCCCATAAAAAGGAAAACAATTACTGAAGGGATACATGTTGAATATTAAACAGTGGAATAAAAAAATAGTCAGGACCCCCATTTATATTTTCATTTTTATTTATTATAAACATAGATTACTGTTTTTACAATACATATTTTCTCATGATTCCCTTAAATAAAAGTCACATTAAAGTCCTGAACAAGGCTAACTTAGTGGAAGGCTCCTGAAATCTTGTACAGAGCAGCTTAGTTCCATTTTGTACTTTATTTTTAAGCTGACATTAGAGCAGCAGAAGGTTCCAAAGCTATCAAAACCAGCCACTGTAATTCCAGTAGCTAAAAACAGTAACCCTAAAATTAAATGACTTCAGACCAGTGGCTCTGACATTACTGGTTATGAAATCATTTGAAAAATTTACACAGACAAATCTAACAGAGAAAACTCAGGAGTTAATAGATTCATTTCAGTTTGCCTACCAGTATAACAGAGGCACAGAGGACACCATTTTCACTTTGCTTTATCTATTATATAACCACTTGGAGGGCACAAGGACTCACATGGGGCTTGTGTTTGTAGACTACTTTTCAGCTTTTAATGCCATCCAGTCCCACCTTTTAAAAGATTTTAATTTAGTCTTCAGTTTGGTACCATGGCTGATTGACATTTTAACAGACAAGACTCAAAGAGGGAAAGTCAATGGTTGGATATCTGACATGTTGTCCGCATTCACAGAGTCCTCAGAGCTGTTTTCTGTTAGCTTATTTGTACATCCTCTACACAAATGGTTGTTGCACTAAATTTGAAAACAGGTTTATCTTTAAATCTGCAGATGACTCAGTGATTGAAAGCCTGCTGAATGAGAATGAGAGCAGTCCTGGTCCAGTAGTAGATAATTTTGTTAACTGGTGTGATAAGTCTTTTCTAGATAGATAGAACTTTATTTATCACCAGGCAAAAACTTTCTATGGAAGTTCTTTAACCCCCTTAGTATTAGACTCAAGTGCTACTTGGGCTATAAAAGAAGAGCCAAAAGTGTCAGACCCGAGTGTCACTCGGGTGATGGTTTAGACCAGGGGTGGGCAAAGTCATTCCTGGAGGGCCGCAGTGGCTGCAGGTTTTTGTTCCAACCCAATTGCTTAATAAGAAGCACTTATTGCTCTAGAAACACTTCTGCTTCATTTTAGTTATCTCCCTCGTTAAGATTTTGAACCCTTATTGCTTATTTAAGTCTTAAACAACTGCATTCTCGGTTTTTAATTGCTCCTTATTAGCAATAAGATGCAAATGACAAAAGAAACCAGCAGTTATCCATTTTGCTTCTTACCCTTTACACCTGTGTATATTTATCGTCCACTATTTGGTTTAATTAAATACTTGGAAGGAAAGAGAATAGAAAAAAGTGAAGGATTGAGAATTACCCATCCGTTTTACACTTCAAAGTATTTGGATGATATCCTTAGAATGGAAAAAAAAATCTAGGATATGAGAATGACTTGACATAGCAGAGTTAAAGCACTAACAAGCCATGAAATGTAATTATTGGCAATTATTGTTTTCTAATTAAGCAACTGGGTTGGAACAAAAACCCGCGGCCACTCCGGCCCTCCAGGAATGACTTTGTCCACCCCTGGTTTAGACGCATCTCATTTAAGTGTGAGACCCAAACATCTTGTGTATGTGGTACGTCTGTATATGACCCGGGACAAATTGCAGCTGTGTGACTAACAAAATTCCAAGTAGCAACCTTGACAATGGCATCTGCGAAGAGACTTCTTTCAGCATTGCAAGTGTTACATGCTCTTGCTGGTGACAGTGAAGTTGAAGATGTTGAGGAGCCTCTCATCAGCAGTGATGAAGAAATAAATCTGCCTTCAGGCCGCGAAATAGAAACAGACAGTGAGAGTAAAATTGATTCTGATCAATCTGAAACTGACTCTCGTGTTTGAGTTCCTGTTGACCCTGCTGCAATTAAACCTGCACCACCTTGTTGTGATTTTGTGGGGAAGCCAAGAATAAAAGTGGATATTGCCAACCAAGATCCAATTACTTAACTCAAGTTATTCCTGGGTGATGACATAGTCCAAAGAATGCTGAACAGTATCAGGTAAATGACCACTCACATAAGCTACTTTCCCATTAAAAAGGATGGGAATTGGTACTTGCCGATGACATCTGGGCCTTTTTGGGCTTATTGACATTGCAGGGACTTATAGGAAAACCTGAGCAGAGGTGGTACTGGTACAAGAGCAAAATGTTGGCAATGCCATTTTTTAGAGAGATCATGTCAGAGTGTATGTTTTCACTAACCATGAAATATCTCCACTTTACAAACAATGAAGACTTTGATGAGAATACCCATCCAGCATCAAAACTGAAAAAATTCTGGGATATATACCAAGTCATTTTGTCAAATTTCCATAACATGTACATTTTGGATCGTGATGTTAGCATAGATGAAAGTCTCATGGCTTATAAGGGCATACTGTCATGGATACAGTACATCAAAAAGAGCAAGATTCGGGATAAAATTCTACATGATCTGTGAATCTAAGACTGGATACATTTAGAATTCGGTTCTGTATACAGGAAAAGGAACAAAGTTTGATGATAAATGCAATCAGTACAGAGTTGCTACGTCATTGGTGCTGACTTTGATGGATGCTTTGGTTGATCAAGGTTACTGTGTAACCATGGACAATTTTTACTAATTACTAGAGCTATTTGAAATCTTGCTGCAAAGAAAAACTAATACATATGGAACAGTGTGTCTTGGCTTGCCTGAAGACTTTGCCAGAGCAGAACTACAGCAAGGTGCACTAGCTGCCCAGCGAAAACGTCAACTGCTTAGGATGAAATAGAAGGACAAAAGAGATGTTTGTCTTCTCAGTACTGTGCAAAATGCAGCTACAATCACTGTTCAGGCTAGAGGCAACAGAGAGGTTACTAAGCCTGGTGTTGTGGTCAACTACAATAACACGATGGGTGGTGTAGATCGTGCTGATCTGGAATTGACTTTCTATCTGGCTATGAGAAGGCAACAAAAGAAATATTACAAAAAGATATTTTGTCATCTGCTTGAGCAGTGCGTTTGAAATTCATTTGTGTTGTTCAGACACAAAGCTGACAGGACTGTCTCTTATGAAAACTTCACATGTCAGCTTGCGGAACAAATCATTGCCGCACATCCACCATCAACACTACCGCTGAAGAAATGCGGTTGACCAGGCACATCACTGATCAATCCAGAGCATCTTATTGGTAGAGATTTTAGTTAATATATACCACCAACAGAGAAGAAGCAGAATCCAACTTGTGCCTGTGCAGTGTGTTCAAAACTAGTTAGTCTGGAAAGAAAATCCATAAAGAAACATGCTATTATAGTCCCGACTCTGACACTGGATTGTGTCTTTCACTGTGCTTTAAGGTTTACCACACAAAGGACTAATTTTGAGATTATATACTGTTTTGGCATCATTAGTAGTAATATTATTACTTTTATTATTTTTTTATACCATCATACCACTTTTATACCAATGCATTTGTAGATTCGATTAATCTTATTTGTTAACTTGTTCAGATCAACTTATTATTTTCTTGCCTCTTTCCACTTATCCAGTTGTAGCAAGTGTTTTAGTTTTGATTTATACTTTGTGTCCTTAACCTTGGCCATTCAAAAGAAAAAGAAAAGTAGTTACAAGCAAAAATTGTTATGAAAGAGTTCAGCAGGTCATTAATATCTTATTCTGCATAAAAACTGAAAGCTAAAAGGTGTGGCAAGCGGCTGGGGGTGGCACCCTGCTGGAATGCCCGGAAGGACCGGAGGGTGGATTACGCCTCCTCCAGACCACGAGGGGGTGACCGTCTGGTGGCTTTGGGGAACACGGAAACAGAGCTTAGAAGCTCAACCCTATAGGGGCCCGTGGTCACCACCAGGGGGCGCCCCAATGCCTGAGGAACCCTGGCCCTCAGCACTTCCACCACATCCGGAAATGCTGGGGGGAAGAAGACCATTGACATCCAGAGTGCTTCCGGGTGTGCAGCCGGTACTTCCGCCACACTTGGGAGTGCTGGCGGCAGCTAATCTGTATGCACCTGGTGCATGTCTGGGTGTGTATAAAAGGGGCCACCTCCCTCCATTCGATGGCTGGAGTTGGGTGGAAGAGGACGAAGCTCGGAGGAGAGGAATGGAGGCAGTCAGAAGAGAGAGAGGCATTGGAGAAAGAGGCCTGGACTTTGGGGGAGTATTGGGTTGTGTGTGGCACTGTAAATAGTAAATTATGATTAAACACGTGTGTGCTGGCAAACTATCGGTGTCTGCCTGTCTGTGTCCGGGCCATGTTCCAGAAAGGATAATGAATCTCTAACGTAAAGAAGAACATACACAATTATCAGCCTTGATTTCTACAAAAAGGCTAGCATTCTATACATGCAAGACTGACTGAACAGCTATTACTTGGTTTACTCTTACTTAATTCTAAGAGTGGGTGGTGGTGTGGAGAAAAAGGGCTTTCTTGTTTTTGTTTGCTTAAAACCAAAAGAGCAGTCTGACAGATAATGTCAAGTTCACTAGAGAGCAAATAACAAAGCCAAAGGTTAATTCAGGTTGTTAGACATTAACCAGACAAAAAGTCAAAAAATAAAAAAAATAAAAATAAAACTATAAATGGATTTGAACAGAGCAAAATTAAAAAAGCAGCTGTTTAAAACCAGTGGCGTAGCACTCGGGCGGCACATTTTTGGGGGCGGCATTATTGGTCAAAAGGCTCAGTACAATTTGTGTGTAAGCAACAGGGTTCGGAAAAATATCACTCATGAATGAAAATAGTAAAATTCTCTGACAAATGCTTCAAAAAATTTCCAGACTGTCCTTCTGTGACGGTATCAGACACAGCAGCTGAAATTTATGAGGCAATAACAAAAATAAACATAAACATTACACCGATAATAATTTCTAGGAAGATAAACAACTAATGTACAATTTACAATTTTGTTTTGTTATCAATCCGAATGCATTCTTGCTCTGTGTGGAAAACATCCCCACCTATCACTTGTACACTACACTGGTTCTGGTTTTTGAAGCGCAATTATATTAAACTAATAATTAGAACACGGCTTATCAGTGCGTCTATACTATATTCTTGTCTAGTTGATGCTTATAAATAATTATATGTGAAAGATTATTGATGTTTCTCTATATATGAATACGTCTATGCAAATTTTATCTTAATTTTTCTCTATACATCATTTTAATTTTCTATTTAAATAGGTTAACATATTCTGGAGGGCAGCAAACTGAAGCACCGCCCTGAGCGGCACGAACTCGAGCTACGCTAGAGTTAGTAACTCTAGTTACTTTTCAAGTACCAAATGCTAAATCATCCATCCATCCTCTTCCGCTTATCCGAGATCGGGTCGCGGGGGCAGCAGCTTGAGCAGAGATGCCCAGACTTCCCTCTCCCCGGCCACTTCTTCTAGCTCTTCCGGGAGAATCCCGAGGCGTTCCCAGGCCAGCCGGGAGACATAGTCCCTCCAGCGTGTCCTGGGTCTTCCCTGGGCCCTCCTCCCGGTTAGACGTGCCCGGAATACCTCACCAGGGAGGCGTCCAGGAGGCATCCTGATCAGATGCCCGAGCCACCTCATCTAACTCCTCTTGATGAGGTGGAGCAGCGGCTCTACTTTGAGCCCTCCCGGATGACTGAGCTGCCCACCCTATCTTTAAGGGAAAGTCCAGACACCCTGCGGAGGAAACTCATTTCAGCCGCTTGTATTCGCGATCTCGTTCTTTCGGTCACTACCCATAACTCATGACCATAGGTGAGGGTAGGAGTGTAGATTGACTGGTAAATTGAGAGCTTTGCCTTATGGCTCAGCTCCTTGTTCACCACGACAGACCGATGCAGAGTCCTCATCACTGCGGACGCTGCACCGATCCGCCTGTCAATCTCACGTTCCATTCTTCCCTCACTCGTGAGCAATACCCTGAGATATTTGAACTCCTCCACTTGGGGCAGGATCTCGCTCCCAACCCTGAGAGTTAAATGATGTTAAATCAACTACAAGCCAATCCTATAAATTATGTGTTGTGCAGGTACAGGTGAACTAAGAACATGTGACATTTCAACAATAGAAGCACAAAATTGCACCATTTGCATCATCCGTTAAGAACAATATAGACCTAAAGGAGAAAACAAAAAATAAAAAACATGGCACACTGATTTCCACTGCAACCTCATGGACCTAATGTACTGAGTTCAAGTTTGAATGTTCTATCCAAGTTTGCATGTGATTCAATTTAAGTCCTAAAGTGGTTTGTGTGTGTGATGCCTGTAATGGACTGGTGCCCTGTGCAGGGTTGTTTCCTGACTTGTGCTTGATACTGCTTGGAAGGTTTCCAGCCCCCATGATCTTGAATTGTTTTATGTCAGCATATTCTTTAAAACCAGCTAGGTGGAAATTGCAATTGTAAAGGAGATATATGGTAAATAAAAAGAATCCAGGTAGTATATTCACTTTCACATACCCACACGCAGTACCCAACAGCGCTGTCCACCTCTTCAGTTTCTGATTTATACTCCTATAAACAAGTTCTTTTCAAGAAAACTTTAAGACTGAGGGCAAAATAATTAGACCTTTCTTTTGAGACTAATAGTTGTTGGTTCTCATTAAAGGGTCAAACAGCTGCAGTAAATAAACCTGAAATTCTTTTAATTAACTCTTTTATCGTAAAGCTTACGATAATTGTTTCATAAAGGTGTCTTACTGCTACAATGAAAATATAAACCCAGAAATAACAGCTATTGGCACTCCTCACAGCGCACCAGCATGACAGTCTTGTGCCACCTTTTGCTGTCAAGTGGAAGCACTTCATAGATAAGGAGCAACAGTAAAGTTTCTGTCATAAATACCCTACTTATGAATCAGATTTGCTTACTGGACAACTGTATCAGTGAGATTATCAGGGTCTTAATCCAGTTCACCTTTTACTTGTTCAAAGAAACAATGCCTTTAATAGAAAAGGGATTCACAGTTCTGAGCCCCAGTGACTACACTTTTGTTCATTTTGTCCTTTGTGGAATGCTGACTAATTTACTTATGGTTATAGCTTTTGTTTCTGGTGCATCAAGCGCTGACCTAAATTCTATAGGAATATCTAAGAACAAGAAAGCTGAAATGCCCAGGCAGTTTTCTTGTGGTCAACAGTAATATAACATAAGAAATTATGATTATGTTTGTGGAAAAAGACTTATGTACATATAAACTATAAAAAATGGTAGGCACCAAATGGTCATTGAATCGTTTAGATTGTTATAATATCAACAAAGTGGTGCTTCATGATTGAATTAATGCCCTCCGGTTGTTGTCATTAGAACCACAGTTACCTGAGGGCTATTTAAGGCACCTGTTACCACGGCTTCTTTGCTGTGGCATTGGTTCTTGCCACAAAAATAGAAGTTTTTTTCTTCTGTTTTATTTAACTCTTGTGTAAGTTTTGGATTTTGACCATTTAACTTTTTGGATTTTCGGTTTTAAACTTTTATTTTGATTCTTAGAACTGCATACTTCTGATTATTTGTACTTTTGGATTGAATTGTTTAGTTTCTTTGTCAGTTTTGTTTATATTAAAACATTCTTCACTGTAATCCTAATCTCAAAGTATTGAGCCTCTACAGAATCCATATTGTCACATCTTTGACTAAAATTATTTATGTGTGATGTACTCTCATTTTCATTAACCTTTCTTCTATGTATTTTTATACCTAGCCAAGGTACCTGGTGTTGTACAGGTATGTTTGCGTAGACTCCTTAGCATTACGTTTTCCACCAGAAAAACAAACCAGAAGCATTGAATTTTTTTCAACAACAAAAAATGTTATTACTTGTAAAAGGAACATGTAAATACCAAAACATCAGTATAGTCACAGTAGGAAAAGTATGGCTAGTGTCCACTACTGTACTGATGCTGATTTACAGTAATATACTGTATGTGCTACATGTGACACATTTTGAAACAATCTTCAATGCATATACGAGGGTTGTCTGGGTTCCGTGCGGAATCACTCAAAATAAGTAGCCAAGGATTTTTTTTCTATTTTTCTCATGTACTTCGATCCTTTTTAAACTTTTTCCAAGTATTCACTGCCAACATCAATGCACTTTTGGGCTCTTCTGACCCACACCGCAAAACACTCGTGAAAGGTTGTCTTTGGGAGGTTGTCCAGCTGTTCTTTGACAGCTGCAATCAGTTCCTCTCGAGTTTCGAAGTTGTGGCCTCGCAGGGGTTCTGTCACCTTCGGGAAGAGCCAAAAGTCACATGGTGCAAGATCTGGCGAGTAGGGTGGCGGGTTCAAAACGTTGACACCACTGTCTTCAATGAAATACTTCGTTGCATTAGCCGTGTGGGCAAAAAGTGCCTTTGCAAGTTCTTGGACCGGCCTCTAGCCATCGCAGAAAAAATGTCAGGCAGGCACTGAGTGGTGTACCACTCAGAGGTCACAGTTTTCCTCTCCATCAGCGGAATTGACGCGACAATGCCATCGATGTTGAAAAAGATGGCAAACATGGTGCATTCCACCGAGCGGATTAAACCATCAGAAAAGTCGTAAAAAATCATCACTCGAAAGTCACGCACGCACGGAGTCGGGAGCTTCGCCGGCTGTACACTCTCAGTTCGTTTGCTTCTCGTGTTCCTTCTGAAGGAAGAGAGGGAGCAAAACATCTGAACAAAAACATGCAACCACTTGAATAATCCCTCTACACAGCAGAACAGGTTTTGACAGGCTGACACTCGACAAACGATAAAATTCTGCGCGGAACCCAGACAACCCTCGTAGATGTTTGAGCAGATGTCAAAAGATTTTTTTGCAATACATTTTTCTGTTCCTTGCTCTTTGATAGACTCAAACGATCGACATCACATATTGTGTTGTTGTAGCCTATCACAGCGTAAGGCTTAGTGACTTCCACATTCATTTTCCTTGACACAAACACTGACAGTTGTCAAGGCAAGTGTTTTTCTTGTTCTTGCACTTGATTTCAATTATTTTGCCTTTTTGCCACACAGCTACTGCACCACTTTGCAGCTTGATGCATTCACACGACTGAACGGTGCCATATGCATCAATATTCCTTTGAAGCAATATCTCCAGCACTTCAGGTTAGGTATAGAAAACTCCAAAAATTCTGCATGTTAAGTTGGATTAACTGTAATATACAGGCAAAATTTAATGAACATAAACTCTGTTTTGGAGTAATTTTGGAGTGGTGTTGACCCAGTCAATAGTGATTCCAAGTGAAATTTTTGAAACTCAATGAAATCTATATTTTAAATTGCATGAACAATAATGTAAATATAAACTTTCACATTTTTGAGGCATGTGCTATTATTTTGTTTGTGCCCCATCATGTCAAAGTCAATCATTTCTATTGAATCACTAATTTGATATGTAACCTTTACATATTTTAATGGCCTTTAAATCAAGATAAAGTTGTATCAACAGTAATATGCATGCACATTTTCATGAACTTTGACTCAGCCATCTTGAAATAATGCACAGTTTTTGGTTTGCTCCCCACAATACAATTCCCACTTCCCTGATGATATTTTTGAAACATCATACAGTAAATATTTTAACTTGCAGAATGTTGTGGAAATTGGTTCACCTGTATATATCTGTGAGTAGCAAACAAAAAACAGACAAACAGACAAGACATAATCCGAGGACTGAAATGAAGGCCTTAGAGTGCAAAATGGATAAATAACAACAAATAAGGCCAACAAATTCAAAAGACAGACAGGAGTTATTATTATTTTATTTATGTAATTTTTTTTCATTAAACATAGTTTGAGTTAATTTTCCCATTATTCAATTGTTGGCTCATCTGCAGTAGGGTTCTACTAGGAACAACACATCCTATGAAATATTACTAGTTTATAGAGATGGAAACACCAGTACCTCAGAAAACCCAAGAGACAGCCCAGATTTCCTCATGTTGGTCTTATTGCTGCATTTTAGCTTTGCTTCACATTTCAGGCTGAACCTGTCATGATGTAACCATTCTAGATAACTGTCTACAAATCTGCATGTGCGCTTTATGAAAACTAAGATGTTATGCAAATCTAAAAACTCATTTTCTTACCTCTCGTTTTTTGACTTCATTTATTGTGCTTCATTGTGCTACAGTTCATCTAGATTTGGTTCATTTGTCTTGGCCACAGTGCCTTACTGCTTATCCTTGGAGTCAAGTTCTTTCTACTAATGTTTGGCCATTCCCATTTTTATATTTTTATGATTTGTTTGGATCTAATTTGCTCTGTAAAGTAACTTGTGTTGTTAAAAACGATAACAAATTTGAAGATTACTTTATTCAAAACTGATCCTTATTCTGCATTCATTCATAAAGAAAATGAGCTTGTTTGGTTCAGTGTTTGTGAACAACTATCATACAGCAGAAACGAGAAAAGTTATTATTTGTAATTTTTCTAAATTTAAGGATGGCTTTAATATCAGCTTTCTTCAGCATCACAGGCAACTGAATACAACTTGTGATTTTAGCACAGCACGCTAAAGTGGGTAATTTCCATCTAGCATCTGTGTAGTTGCAGTCTGAATTAGTGCTGGCTATTATTCTCATGGAGAGAGACAGAGAGATGAGGCTATGGTTAGGTCCTTCCTGATTGGCTTGTTCGGAGCTCCTCTCTGAAGGGCATCTTCTGCCCTCTATACTTTCACAATCTTCAAACTGCATTTATCTTTTACTGTTATAAAGTTTTGTTCATTTTATGGGCCTCTAACCTAAAAAAAGTCCAAGAAAAATTATCGGGACGGTGACACCTAAATAGAGGTTAGCCACTTTATATGCTCTATGACTGGGTACTGCCAGCATTTTATTAGTTAAAAATAACTGTCTCGCAAATCAGAATTGCATGAATTATTATTGCTATACTTTTACAATAAGGACACAAAACAATAGGTACATTCTGGATTGCCATGTAGGTACATCATAGAGAATTAGCCAGAAAGACTGTAATTCTGACAGTCCATATTTTGATATACAGTACTGTATGAGAGAGAATAAATATTTCCTTGCAATTTTAACACTTTCTCATTTTCTAAATCCACTCTTGTGCAATTCAGGGATATATCAGCTGGAAGAAACTAACATTTGGATGCAAGCAAATTACAGGGTAGATTCATACTGAGCCAATTAAAAGCCAATTCACAAATTAACTCAAACATAAAAAACTCACCTACTTAGAGAAAGGTCCACATAGATGCTGGGAGAACATGCAAACCTCATATATGAACAGTGAGCATGTCAGGGCAATGGAGCTGTAACACATCTGCATCAGCAACTGTACCACTATGTTGTCTTTATATCATTCCATTTGTTTAAACAAAAATTAATAAGATATATCTTTTAAATCTAGGATGATAAATAGACATACTGTATATACAAGGGAAAAGTATCAGTGAAAATCTGTTTTTGCCTGGCTGTGGAAAAATAGAAGTTACGCTTGTCATTAGCAGCATTACCCACATAATATGCATTACTGTACATCTCTAATTAAACTGAAAAGCAACTATAGAGACAAAATTTAGTGTCCAAATATTTATTATGTATTTGACCTTCAGAATTAAAAATAATGAAAGCCTCAATTTCATACTGTCGCTTCCATGACAACCAAAGTATACATGCTATGATAATTACAGTTTGTGAAAAAGGATACTTGTCATTATGTTTCCTAGTTACTTAAGTGATAAAGACCACTAGTCCAAAACTCATTTAATCCATTCATTGTACCAATCCAACATTTCAACACAATGTGCAGCTCAGCTCAATCAGCTCTCAGCCTTTTTTTTTCATTTTTGGATTGTCTTGGCTTTCTTGTAAAGAACAAAATCCTACATTTTTCTGTCTTAATTACTAATGAGCAATATCCTGTGAAATAGTGCAAGGCTTATATATATATTTATACATATATTTATATAATGTACAGTATGTAGTATAATATAATAAGTCAGATATCCATCAGAAATAAATTAGCTTTAAATGCATGACAGTACGCATTATCATTTTTTAAAAGGGAAATTTACACAGCATGTGATAATTCATTTTATGGCCATGCTGGTTTTTCCAAAATTTTAGAAGATGCTCGGCACCTGACCCCTAAAGAGAGTGCTATAAAAATAATTTGAGAGAAACTGAAAGATCTCTTTATAGCTTTGAAAATACCTTAACAATTGATGTTCTTTTTCTGTTTTCTGACACTTTATTTTCTTGACATCTTTTACTGTACAGTACATATAAACACAGGTGCTTTTTGTCTGCAGCTATTGAGTGTTTCTCAGCTTCACACATATTTTCTCCAGGGACTTTCACTCCTAGTCATTATGTAAGGTCAGTTGATGACTCCAAATTGCCTTGGTGTTACTGAATGTTTTTGTTGTTTTTTGTTTGTTTCTTATGTGTGCTGTTGATTAAATTATTTTTAACTCTCAGGAAAACTCCTAGCCTACAGTTCCTGGTATGAATTGTAAGTGAGAAAATATTTGGATTATTTGAAAAGTGTTATGGAATAAATCCTTCAACTGTGTTTAGAGAACACAGGGTAGCAAATCATGGGTTCTTCCTGTATGGAGTTTGCAAGGTTCTCCTCATGTCTGTGAGGCATTTTTACAAGATACTCTGATTTTCCTTTTACATCTCAAAAATGCAGGTTAGGTGAGTTGGCCCTATGATTATCTGGCACCACATCCAAAGGTAGCACCTATTTTGCACATGGTGCCACTAGAATAGGTGCTACAGTAGCTCTGATCCACCTCTAAATACATAATTGGGGTTGGAAGTTAAATGTTTTATGAAAAGAGTTTATTAGTACCACACATAAAGAAAGTGTAAATTCTTACTTGCGCCTAAACCTCATTTGAATTGTGCATGCCAGAATCAGAATCACTTTTATTCGCCTGTAATTAATGTAGAGGAATTTGTCTTGGTAGATTTGGAGCTGCTTTAAAACAGAACACAACATCACTTACAAATAACATAAATAGCATAAGTTAAAAAGAAAAACTTCATACAAGTTTGCAGAATAGTACAATTATAAAGGAGATATGCAAATGATGATGTGCAAGCGAAAGTGTGAGTGTGTAT
The DNA here is from genome assembly GCF_900747795.2 of Erpetoichthys calabaricus. Taxonomy (NCBI): domain Eukaryota; kingdom Metazoa; phylum Chordata; class Cladistia; order Polypteriformes; family Polypteridae; genus Erpetoichthys; species Erpetoichthys calabaricus. The sequence goes on from NC_041399.2 coordinate 188,631,691, forward strand.
GCACATACATACTGTACGTGTGCGGTCAAGGGATACTTTCTGCTATTTAGTGTTACCTTGTGTTAGCAAAGAATGTATCCTATATTTGGCAAATGCATGATCTTATTTTGGAAACATAGACCATGAGAACAGTATAAAGCTCTGGCAACATTAGAATTGGATGGAAGAATTTGCTCCTGCCCGTACCTAGGAACCATGACTCTCACACTCTCAAAGTGGCTAGAGCTCTCTTTCAGAAATTGTATTGTGAATATCCAGCTGATTTTAAAAGAAGCTAAGTGAATCCTTTCTTTAGTATTGTTTTTTTTTGTTTATCTACTCTCTCTATATAAAATCCTAAGCCTAAAAGTGCAATGATTTTGTACAACAATTTTATGTGACGTTTTTATGTCACATTTATTGTCATGCTTTAAAGTGGGCTTATTTTAAAACCTACATATACTGTATATGTTTGGTATCATTCTTTTCAGACTTTATCGAACTTTAATGTGATGTTGTTAGATTTTCAGATTCTTACTCCATTTTTAAATTATAAACTAAAATATCAAGAACATACATCCCGCGAGACTAGATTTTGTGACAACAGATTTAACCACGCCTGGGGCTGGAAATAAAAGACAAAGAGCAGACGACAAAGACAGCTGCTGTACAGGCTTTTAAATTGTCGAAGCGCAGCGTGAGATTTGCATCAAACAGCAGCAGCTGCGGCAGTGACAGCAGTAACCACAGCAATCCAGCAGCTGATTGAGCAAAGAGGAGGTAAAAAAAAAACTGTATTTGTTTCCCATTGAATCACCGTTTAAGAGGGGGTTTCAGAAGAGCGACCGCGTCTCCTTGGGGGGTGCATTCAGCCTCCCATCTTCACAACACGAGCGGCAGAGATGCGAAGTGGCTGGTGCGTAGCGCAGGCAAGGGGGGTTGGCGAGCGAAGTGAGCAGAGGGTAAGCCCCCTAGTTTATTTATAAAAAGAAAACATTCTAGTCCTGTATGTGCCAAGCATTCCACAATTCAATTAAAAATGTTCATCAATCACATGTATCTGTCTCTGTAATATGCTACCGTGGCTGTTTGTTTGTCTGTCCAGGATTTTAAATCACCTGTAGCTCGCAAACTGTTTCACCTATTGACTTGAAATTTGGTACACATATACTACGTGACGTCTACTATCCACTTTCGGGGTGATGATTTTATTACTCTTTTTATTTTTATTTTATATTATTGTAGAATCAACACTCGGCAGTGTGCAGTAAGGCGGCCGTGCGGCACATGCGTATGGGCGCCGTTCTCATTCCCTACCACCTTCGCTAATCATTCTTGAGGCAGATTGAAGACTTAAGTGCCAGATTAGGTGAAAAATTAAAGAAAACATACTTTACGTACGTAATTGCAACAAAAAAACTAGCTTAATCAGTTTTAACGCCGACGAAAGAAGAGAAGCAGCGGGCCGCTAGGGTGGAGTAAAGAAGAGCTGCTCAGGAAGCAGCAAGCACATTAACCTCTGAGCAAACGAATGCTAAACGTACAGAGAAAGAAGATGAATACTATGAATGCTCAAGTCAAGTGTATTCACTGCACGTTATCGTGCGGTGCGCCGTTACTGGTCTATACATATAAAAGGCAAAGCCCTCACTGACTCATCACTAATTCTCCCATTTTTCATATAGCTGGGAAGCTGAAATTTCGCATGATCATTACTTGCAGTGTACTTACAAAAGTTAGATATGTTTCATGTCCTATTGCAACACCCAAGGGGGGAAACGGGTGTACCCCCTAAACTGTATATATAGAGAGGGGAAACCCCTACTCACTATTTCTGCAACTCCCAATATACATAGGAAGCCCAAATTTCCCATGGTCATCCTTTACACTGTACTTACAAATGTTAAGTATGTTTCATTTCGCGCCGTGCCCCATAACGAACTTTCAAAAATAACATCTTCTTTTTGGCAGTTCTCACCATTATGCCATAAGGAACTTTCTGAACTGACCTCTCCTTTTGGTGGTTTCATTCCTTATTTCCGTTAACAGAGAATTTATTTCATGGAAGAGACGCACAAGTGCCACCCCCGGTACCCCTTCCTTTTTCCGCACGGCCGCTGTCCGAGCACCTACCACATGGTTTCTTCTCACATGGCCAACTGTACATTGCATGCTCAAGAGTAAGCTCAGCAGACAGCTTGGTCATTTTACAGCCCAAAGGCAGAACTGCAAATGTCATTGACAGAGATCCTTACATCCTAAAAATGCGCATTTCTCATACACAACATTTACAATCATAAATTCATAAAACTCTTTACAATCATCAAATTCGCTCTCAATACTAAAATAAGCCTTCGACAATTACATTGACAATCATGTTACATTATTTTTAAAATGTTTACTTTCTTTATCATAACTTCTTTAACACACTACTTCTGTGCTGTGAAGCGTGGGTATTTTGCTAGTCTCATATAAAATTGTCTAAAATTTAACTGGGGCAAGATCCAACTTACAAGCATTACCACCTAGTTCCAGAATCACTAGGCCATACATTTTGGGAAAGCACTTAATTAACATAATTTTGGATAAAAATCTTTACATATTGTTCGGGCAGTCTTGGTAGCACAATCACTCTTCATCCATCAACCGTGATATTTCTTGTACTCCTGGATGACATTACAGTGCAGAGGGAGAAATCAACTGCAATAGCCTATACCATACTACTAGCATGCAGACTTGTCTTGCTCCATTGGAAGAATTCCAGCCCACCTTCTATAACTCAGTGGGTAACTAATACCCTACATTATCTCAAATAAGAAAATAAAATCAAGTTTTTTCTTAGTGGATATGTGCAAAACATTTTTAAAACATGGGAAGAATCCATTAATATTATTCTAGAATAATAAGCTGGTCATGTCATTAACTCTTTCCTTTGTGTTTCAGTTTCTCTTTTGTTTTCTCTGTATTGATTTGGAAGTACTATAAATAGTTGTATTTGCTATGTTATTATTATTTGTTTGATTGACTAGTATAACATTAGAATTTTCTGCTTTTTTTTAATATATATATATATATAAAACAAGTTACCTGCGTTGTAACTCAAATAAAACCAAATGTGACAAGAAGGCTTAGCTCATCATGTGAACAGGACTGTTACTTTTTATGACTTTGCTGTAGCCTCCATTTAACATCCCTCAATGAACAAGATCATTTTGGTACATTTGAAAATAATTATTTCACAGAGTAATTCATTATAGACCTGAAGCACTGATGAACGTTTTCAGCAGAGCAATCTTTTGTAATGTCGTCAGTGCTACAACAGACAGCAGTGACAGTGATTGGCAAGAAACAAAAAACGTAAACAGATCTACAAAGCATCCAATGACTTGTTCAAGATAAGCAAACTCTGATTACAATAAACAGCTTGAAGTTTAAATTATACATATTTTAAATACCATTTAATTATTATTTTATTATTATTGCAAAATGCATGAAATGGCTGTATGAGTTAAATAGTACAATAGTCGCCCTAAAAAGTATTTAGTGCAGTTTTGATTATTTTATTGAAGCTTACTGTATAGAATGGCTGATGTTGATTGTGAAATTATACAATGCCATCAACGCCTCCCAGCAATCAGCATTCATGTTCTAATGTGATTCTCTTTGATTGTTTTCTGCATTAATTCACTTCCTGTCAGTCACATCTGATTTACAACTCAAATGACAAAATACCTGTGCTCTAGGCATTGAAATGTACAAATGAAGATCATTTGTTATCTTCAAAATACTTCTGATTGCCTTGCCGCATTCTAGGATTTGTGTTTTAGTGCCTTTTTCAGTGTTGTGACCTTTAATCCTAATTTCCTATGAAAGCTACAAGTAATATACTAAAACTTTATTTTTAAACAATACACATTTTTATTACATTTAGGTTTAATGATACCTAATATCATTTATTATATTCTTAACACATCCGCTAAACCAATTAAAGCATGTTAAGAAAGAAAATTGCTTGTGACTCTTACAGTTTGTAAAGCCATATATAAAAAGTAACATAACTTGTGATCATTCTGGACATTACTCAGTCTCTATAGTGCAATTATATAGAAATTGTATAATCATGTTATTCAGTCAGACTCACAGAAAGAAGGTAATCATGTAACGCTAAACAAGAAATGTGCATATTGTACTACACAGTGGTGAGAAACAACAATACATTTTATAACTGAACTCATAACATTTGTTGAGCCTAAATAGATAGATAGATAGATAGATAGATAGATAGATAGATAGATAGATAGATAGATAGATAGATAGATAGATAGATAGATAGATAGATAGATAGATAGATAGATAGATGATTTCCTACTCCATCTCCACCGCAATTGTTACTCTCTTTAATATCTGTTGATAATTGTAAAGTAGTCGTTTAATGACTTTCATATCAGTCAATTGTATATACATCATATGGACACCTGCCCATCACACATATATGAGCTTTTGGACATCCCATTCCAAAACCATGGACATTAATATGGAGTTAGCCCCCCTTCGCAACTATAACAGCCTCTGCCCTATTGCAAAGGGTAGATTTTGGAGTGTGCCTGTGGGAATTTGTGATATTGTTGAATGAGAGGACTTGGCTCACAATCGGCATTCCAGTTCATTTCAAAAGTTTTCAATATGATTAAGGTCAGGGCTCTGTGCAGGCTACTCAGGTTTCTCCACACCGAACTCCACAAACCATATCTTTATGGTCCTGGCTTTGTGACGTGGGCACAGACATTCTGGAACAGAAAAGACCCTTGTCTGGTGTTGGCATTGCACATTGTAATTTTAGGCTTAAGTTCAGCTGGTCAGCCATGAAAACCCATTTCATGAAATTCCTGACACAAATACAGCATCCACATTGTGCTTATATCTCGACTTTGACTAGGCTGATCCATCACATTATTTTTGCTTCCTTTTGGAAATTCGGATGCAGACTTGTAGTTGTGTTTTGGACTAGAGTCTAGCTGCATGACCCAACTTTGCTTCAGCATCAGGTAATGGAAAAATGAAAAGAATTCATAGTTCCCTCAGTTATGACATGTCATCTAGCTCTTCAGGCAACAAACCATTCCCAAACCGTCACACTTCCACCATGTCTAAATGTTGGTATGATGTTATTATTTTGAAATGCTGTATTATTTTTTTTTACCTCAGACCTACTGGTTCCTGGGATTTATGTTGTTCTTGGTCAGCAGAGGCTTCCATCTTGCTGCTCTTCAATCATATTTATATCTGTCCATTATGTTTCTAATTGTAGCATCATGAACACTCACCTTTGCTGAAGTAAAAGAAACCTGCAATTCTTTGCAATTTTTGCTTGGCGCCCTCCCCACTATAACCTATCATCTGGGGGAAGGAGAGAAAGCTTCTATCTCCAGCTTTCAACGGATCTCGACATTTTAGGATACCAAGATATCAAAAACATTGATATCTTGATGATGGGTTTGTGTCTGTCTGTCTATCTGTGTTGTTTGCCACAGTTTCTTGAGGATGGTCTACAGCTAAAATGGCTGGACTGAAAAATACCAAACTTGAAACTTAAGTCTGTTATGAGATGACAATGACAACAAATCATGCAAGAGAAAGAGGCACTCTAGAGGAACCATCAGATATTGTAATTCTGCAATTAATTATGAATTATTCTTGCCAATTGCTATCGTAATGACCTATTTTTAATAATTATTGAAATGTTATAGAATAGTTCGGGTAACTTGATTGCTAGGGTGCAAAGTCTACTGACGCTCATGTCCAAAATTTTTTTTGATCCTTTATGACTTCCAGGATGTTTTTTCACTGTATTTTAGAAATAATTTCAGCAGTCTGGCCATTCCTGGTAAGATTCATTCCTGATCCATGTGTTTTCCTTGTGGAGATTATGCTTTGTAGCTCCTTCTTGACTGAAAGATATTGCCATCTTCTTTCAGGAAATTCCTTTGATTGTGGCATTATGTCCTTGGTGAAAGCCAAAATGAGTCAGTTTTATACTGAATAACCCTGACAGTGTACAATCAGTTGACTCTAATGATCTATTGTGGGCACTAGGTAGCATCTCACACCTCAACCAAATACTACAACTACATGAACATAGGTCCTAAGCTCAAAAATATTCTTAACTTTTTATTACAGGTTTTTCATCCATCCATCCATTTTCCAACCCGCTGAATCTGAACACAGGGTCACGGGGGGTCTGCTGGAGCCAATCCCAGCCAACACAGGGCACAAGGCAGGAACCAATTCTGGGCAGGGTGCCAACCCACTGCAGGACACACACAAACACACCCACACACCAAGCACACACTAGGGCCAATTTAGAATCGCCAATCCACCTAACCTGCATGTCTTTGGACTGTGGGAGGAAACCGGAGCACCCGGAGGAAACCCACGCAGACACGGGGAGAACATGCAAACTCCACGCAGGGAGGGCCCGGGAAGCGAACCCAGGTCCCCAGGTCTCCCAACTGCGAGGCAGCAGTGCTACCCACTGCACCACCGTGCCGCCCCGTTTTTCATACAGAGGTATAATAATAATCTTTTTCTTCCTTTCTCTCTCACTCTTTTACTTTTTATTTAAGGTGAAATTCATCCTTCTCCACTCCTGTCTTGCCAGGCCGTGGTGGGGAGACACTGCTTTTCGCCAATTCCTGGAGTTGATCAGTGTTGTAACTCAGAAGTACTTCAAGGTCATTCTGGACTCCAGGATAACAGGAGAGCAATTTTCCACAGCTTCTTCCAGCAGCTCCGAAAGACCCCAGCAGGGCTTCATATCAAAACTACATTTCCCATGCAGCCCTCTTGGTGTCCAAATGGTAGCACTGCAAGAGGGATGATGCCATCCAACATACAGAGTAAACATATGTCTCTGAGAGGTGGTCCTCCACTGTCCTTCCATTGTCCTAGCCTCCCACCCAAGAAAGGGAACATCAAACCTTAGAGGCTGGAATGCCCATCCATCCAGGCTACACATCCATTATGCCGACCTCCTGGCCGGGTAAGGACATGCCAGACATCCCGTCCTCCATTGCAAACTTTTATCGGTTTGATTTACCTACAGAGCAATTATGTTGTTACACAGTACCAATTGGATTAGATCATTTTGCTCATTTGATATATTGAGGAAGTTAAAAAAATATATTTTTTCATTCACACCCCCTTTATCTAATATTAGATTTTGGTCAAAGAACTGAAAACATTCAATGTCAACAATTTGCAACAATAGAGGAAATCTGGAACTGTGTAAAAGTGCTTTTTCTTATTCTACAAAAATTTCTTAATTCATTAAATCATACAGCAAAGCGGACATGAAAACAGTTCACATATACATATCTAGAAACCATTAGCTGGTGATCCCAGAATCCAAAACATGATGTCTGACCAGCTCCATAATTACACAGTATTTTTACAATTATTTTTACTTTTCTTTCTATTTAACCAAAAATGTATAATTAATGGGACATTATCTCATTTCAAATTTTGATTTAAAGCTAAAAGCATCAGCTCATTCAGAATATGTACAATGCAGTTTTTTACCTGTTATGTTGGATAAGGATGACAAAGCGTCACAGTACTTTCTCAGAAGTACAGACAAGGGTAGGTTGTTTAAATTCTCAGCATGAAGAACTGGCTGGGGAAACCAAGAAATATAAATGAATAAAGAAAATACAAAGTACAGAGTACCATCTATACATTTCATTATTAATGTAAAAAATGTAAAATGTGTTATTACCAGTTGTGACAGATAGGGGGCGCCGTCGTCCCCTTGAAACCTCAGATCAGACTCCAGACACCAGATAAAAGTCCAATAATGAAATTTATTCGGACAATAATGTGCACCAAGCACCCTCCACTCCACAATACTCATAAATAATACAATATTCTAATCAATAATCAATCCTCCACTCCCAGCAGCTCAGTCACCCTTCCACCCAACTCAGCTCAATGCCCTGGTGTTTCCCACAGTCTTTTATAGTCCTTGACCCGGAAATGCTTCTGATCCTTCAGTCCATGTGATTACCCAGCACTTCCAGGTCAAGTGAAAACTCTTCATCTTCTTTAGCCCGGAAGTACTTTATTTCTTCTGTACTCGTGACAGGGAAGTACTTTCGGGGTATACGGATAATACATGTCCTTGAGCCTCCCTGCAGCATCCTCTGGTGACCCCCATGGTATCCAGCAGGGCTGTGAAGGAAAACTCCAAGGTCCATGATGCCCTGCTGGTATTCGGGGCATCTCCACACTGCAGGAAGGGCTCCACCTGGTGGCTTGGGGGTATTGGCCAGGATAAGCTGCCGGCCATAGTCCACACAGTATAAATTCAGTTATAACTACTTGTTAATATTTTGCAAATGTTGAAATAATGGATATCATAAATTGCAATTTATGATAGTATAGTATTATTTATTAAATATCCTTAATCCATAAATTTGAATATTATGGAAATGTATGTGATCTAAAGGAATTTTCAAAACTTTTAATGCAAGCTGGCATATGTTATTTTTACAGATTTTGTTGTGAACAGATGGAGTAATTTGTCCCAAAGGACTAATTTCTAAAACAAGGAACCATGAAATTCCAAAACCAGAAAGGGCAAGACAAAGTCATAAAATAGGTTAAGGTCTGAAACAAAAAAGTAAAAAAAAAAGAGATTAGGAAGGTGATCATTAAACAATACCTAACAGCAAAATTCATTAATCCTCATTAAAAAAAAAAAAGAAAAAGGTCCCGACTGCTTGAAATTCCCATTCCTGAACAACTCGTAACAAATGGAGTTTGCCTGGAAAATATTCAAAACCTTGCATGCCAGCAATTCTACAACATAATCTTATATAATGATGGTAATTGTGACATCACACACGGTGCCCCTGTTAAACGGGTGACTGGCAACAAATGTCATTCCTAAAAAATATTCATGGACTTGAAGCAATCTGAAGTTGGTGTCATGATGACATCACCACTAAAATAATACAAAATAATGAAAATGTGAATTATTTATTTAAAATGAAAAATAATTTACAGAAATTATAACTTGTTAAGGGCACATGTAATTTAAGGGATCGGGAGATGATCACAAAAGAACAGGACAAGAGAATCATCAGAGGAACCTGGATCAAAACTGGAAAATGCACAAACACCTAAATGTCTTAGAATGAATGGTCAAAAGATACGTGAGTACTCAAACACAAGGCAACTGTTAAAACTGAAGTTAATCCTAACATTAACCTTTACAAAGCTAATCTGCATTAGAATTTGTCAAAGGTTTGGACTCCTTATGCTTAGTTAAGCTGTGTTTCAACCAATCAGGATGTGATACATAATTATAGAGATTCTTAATAGACCTGTGGAATGACAGTCCAGTTTTGTAGATACAGTATATGTTTGGGGTGCATTCGGTAATGATTATTCATGCAATAAAGTATTTTCCTTTAAAAAGCATTCATGTAACTGACAGATTTTTTAAAAAAAAGTTTCATCCACTGAGAGATACTGAACCGGTTGATCGATGCCATAATGATAGCAGTAAACATGGAAATCGTAATCATGCTTTAGTTGTCTGAGGGCATAAAAAATAGTAGCATCCAAAATGTCATTGCATAAAATAAAAAACAAAAAGATAAAATAAATAAGCGCAATCTAAGTAAGTCCAGAAACCACAACCAATCGTCAAATCAAATTGTACATTTAAAAAAATCCCAGAGTGGTCAGAGAGACAGAGACAGAAAGAGAGGGGTTGAGAGCATGCACTGATACAGCACGATGCCGCACCTACCACACGACAGACCAGCTCAGGATAACATATTAGGACCTGAGCGCTGCCTTGCAGTGGGTGACACCTCAGCATCACACTAATTCAAATGGAGTGGAACAGTGTGAGGTTTTAGAAAATCAGCAAAATGAATTTTTGAAGTACAAAAACATAAATAAAGATAGACTCGTAATAATAACTAAGGACAGAATGATGTGGCTCATAAGACATTGTCCTCAAAACCAGAAAGCTCTGACCTTGCAAGCCTTCAAAGTTTTCTCCTACTTTTTACACAAAGCTTTTCCTTTAAAGTGCTGCAATTCTCTGACTTTTTTAATTTAACTATATTGTTTGGTAGCACAAGAAGAGTGGTGGGGAAATAAAAGTGGAAAAAATCCATCCATGTATGTTGTTTGTTTTCTGAGTGTTATCTGATGTTTGAATTTCTGCATTTTTGAGATTTTTATGCTACTTTGAATTTTTTCTCACCCTAGCAGTTTCAGTTGCTGATCTCCTTGGCTGCTCTGCAGAAATACATGTTAAGGGCACTTTCAGGAGACAAAGAGAAAAAGCAGAGAGGAAGACCATGTTGAAACACACAGTGGACTCGCAACGTTTTCAGACCCCTTCATTTCTTTTACATTTTGCTGTGTTTCAGCCTTGTGCTAAAATATTTTAACTCAGTTTTTTACATTAGCAACACTAAATACGCCAGAATGACAACGCGAAAACAAGACTCTAGACATTTTTGCAAATTTATTAAAAATAAAAAAGTAAAATATCACATCACAAGTCTTCAAAGCATTTGCTGTGACACTTGAATTTTGGCAAATTTGCATCCCATTTTCTTGAACATTACTGAGATGTTTCTGCACCATGTTTGGAGACTACCAGTGTTAAATTCAATTGATTGAACATGATTAGGAAAGGCACACACCAATCTGTAGAAGGTGCCACAGTCTACAATGTGAATCAGAACAAAAACTAAGCCATGAGGTCAAAGGAACTGCATGCAGAGCTTAGAGAGAGGAAAGGTCTGAGGCACAGAAATGGGGAAGCCAGCCAAAAAACTGAATGTCAAAAATAATTGGAGAAAGTAAAACGTTAAGGAATGTGTACTGGGGTTAAAATAAATCTTATTACATTATGTGGTAATAAGATTTACAATAATTAATCTATGTGATGTGATAATATTGGAATATACAGGAGTTCTTAGATAAGATGCAGCTTTTAAGTGAACACAATGCTCATTAAGATAAGCTAAGGAAGCATATGACAAAAATGAACATGGCAGGGGTGAATAAACCCTTTCCTGGAAGAGAGCAGAGTAAGATGGGTACTGGGATATACGTAAATACCAAAAGGCATTTTCAAGCACCTGCTGGTTAATAGATTGTTGGAGCTTTAAGCTTAAGATACGTAGTGTGCCAAGGCTTGGTGAAGACATAAGATATATGATTGAGACCTTTTTGTAGTTAAAACTGTATATCATTGTATTAGCTCTGTAGTAATGTCTGATACGAACAACACAATCATTGATAAGTTATCAGTTTTTCAGGCATGATGAAACTATTAGCTACATGACCAGCCACCAAATTACTATATAAAAAAAGTATGTAAAAGCATTTCAGCTTATTTAGGTTTATCAATGGTTGGGCTCTTCAGTTCTCCTCACGTGATCTTTAGGTCCTCACTCCTTCTTACACTTGCCTGCAGTACTCACTGACAGTAGCGTAGTAGGGGTGGATGGAAGGGGAGGACATTTTTGTGGGAGGCGTTATTGGCCAAAAGGCTCAGTACAATTCATGTGTAAGCAACAAGGTTCGGAAAAATATCACTTATGAATGAAAAAAGTAAAATTCTGTGATTTTTATCCACAAATGCTAACAAAACTAAACATAAACATTACACTGATAATAATTTCTAGGAAGATAAACAACTAATTTACAATTTGTAATTTTGCTTCATTATCAATCCAAATGCGTTCTTGCTCTGCGCAGAAAACATCCCCACCTATCACTGGTTGTGGTTTTCGCAGAGTAATTATAGTGTAATTATATTAAACTAATAATAATTAGAACACGGCTTATACTATATTCTTGTCTAGTTGATGCTTAAAAATAATTATATGTGAAAAATTATTGTTGTTTCTCTATATATGAATACATCCATCCATCCATTTTCCAACCTGCTGAATATGAACACAGGGTCACGGGGGTCTGCTGGAGCCAATCCCAGCCAACACAGGGCGCAAGGCAGGAACCAATCCCAGGCAGGGTGCCAGCCCACCGCAGGACATACTGTATATATGAATACATCTATGCAAAATTTATCTTAATTTTTCTCCATATGTCATTTTAATTTCATCCATCCATCCATCCATCCATCCTCTTCTGCTTATCCGAGGTCGGGTCGCGGGGGCAGCAGCTTGAGCAGAGATGCCCAGACTTCCCTCTCCCCGGCCACTTCTTCTAGCTCTTCCGGGGGAATCCCAAGGCGTTCCCAGGCCAGCCGGGAGACATAGTCCCTCCAGCGTGTCCTGGGTCTTCCCCGGGGCCTCCTCCCGGTTGGACGTGCCCGGAACACCTCACCAGGGAGGCGTCCAGGAGGCATCCTGATCAGATGCCCGAGCCACCTCATCTGACTCCTCTCGATGCGGAGGAGCAGCGGCTCTACTCTGAGCCCCTCCCGGATGATTGAGCTTCTCACCCTATCTTTAAGGGAGAGCCCAGACACCCTGCGGAGAAAACTCATTTCAGCCGCTTGTATTTGCGATCTCGTTCTTTCGGTCACTACCCATAGCTCATGACCATAGGTGAGGGTAGGAACATAGATCGTCTGATAAATTGAGAGCTTTGCCTTATGGCTCAGCTCCTTTTTCACCACGACAGACCGATGCAGAGCCCGCATCACTGTGGACGCCGCACCGATCCGCCTGTCGATCTCACGCTCCATTCTTCCCTCACTCGTGAACAAGACCCTGAGATACTTGAACTCCTCCACTTGGGGCAGGATCTCGCTCCCAACCCTGAGAGGGCACTCCACCCTTTTCTGGCTGAGGACCATGGTCTCTGATTTGGAGGTGCTGATTCCCATCCCAGCCGCTTCACACTCAGCTGCGAACCGATCCAGAGAAAGCTGAAGATCACGGCCGGATGAAGCAAACAGGACAACATCATCTGCAAAAAGCAGTGACCCAATCCTGAGTCCACCAAGCCGGACCCCCTCAACACCCTGGCTGCGCCTAGAAATTCTGTCCATAAAAGTTATGAACAGAATCGGTGACAAAGGGCAGCCCTGGCGGAGTCCAACTCTCACTGGAAACGGGTTCAACTTAATGCCGGCAAAGCGGACGAAGCTCTGACACCGATCGTACAGGGACCGAACAGCTCTTATCAGGGGGTCCGGTACCCCATACTCTCGGAGCACCCCCCACAGGATTCCCTGAGGGACACGGTCGAACGCCTTTTCCAAGTCCACAAAACACATGTAGACTGGTTGGGCGAACTCCCATGCACCCTCCAGGACCCTGCTAAGGGTGTAGAGCTGGTCCACCAGCTAAATTTTCTATTTAAATAGATTAACATGTTCAGATATGATGGATGGCGTCAAATTGAAGCACTGTCCCCGCCCCGACCGGCACGAACTCGAGCTACACCACTGCTCACTGACTCCATAACTGCTCAAGGCAAACTACTTGATATGTAGCTTGCTGTGTGACATTGAATTGAATTGTTCAGGAAGAATGTTTTTCATCTGTTTAACTCTCAGTGTTTAATATGTCTGGTCCCTCTGTGAACAAATGTATACATGTTTAAATAAAGTTTGTCTTTATCACACTAAAACTAACATTCGCCAAGGGGTAAGGGGATGTTACTGTCTAAACCAGATACTGTAGGATGGAAAACTGAAGGTAGACTGTAAGCTGTGGTCCTGTCAGTGTTCAGCCTTCCATTGCCAAGGTGTCCAGGCGTGAATCTGTGGGGTGCAGAAGTAAAACAAGGTAATAAGCTAAGTCCCTGTTTAGATCCTGTCTTGCACCCACTGCAGTGAACCTGAACCTTATACACCAGTCAGAAAATGAATGGTTGGACAGACAAATGTAGTTATGTTCATAACAAACTGAGGATAAATGCAAAGCTTTCCTTATGTGTATGGCGCTGAATTAGAAAGCCAATAGTCTCTCCACTTGCTAAACTCACTTAAAAACAGTTAATTGCTCTAAATATCACACTTTCAAAGCCAGCACAAATCATGTGTTTTTAATTCTAATTCTACAATGGTATAAATGAGGCAAGCCCTTTGTTGCCTTGAAAGCGTAGCGGAACTGTCACACTTTATTAAGTAAAACCATGCAGAATTTTTAAGTAAGACAGGGCACCCATAATCCTATATTGAAATTCAAACCCTGAAAGCATTTCTTGAGAGAGTCTTGCTGTCTTCTAGAACATAAGAAATTTGACAAACAAGAGGAGACCATTCTGTCCATAGTGCCGTTTTTTATAGCTAATAGCTAAGCTGTCCCTATACAGTATCTCATCCAGATTTTTCTTTTTTTTCCCTATTCCTGTACCAATGTTTTAAGTTCCCTTGCATACAACCTAGTAATTCTTCACATAAAATGATAGATTGAGAACCGCTGGTCTAGAAGAAAGTGTCAGTGTGTGCAAGAATGTACCCTGTGATAGAGAGGTCAGGAAATCAGGAAAGATTTCGGCCTTTGTCCAAGTGGTCCCTGGATAGGCTTCTCATTCTCATGATCTTGAACTGGAAGAGGCTGCTTAAACTAAGAGTTGGATAGATACACAGTAGATGATTGCACACAAGGCAAAGCTAAGGCCAGGAACAGATAGAAAGTCAAATTTCACAAGCTTGCAAAAATCCCAAAAAATCTTAATATTAAACCAAATTTAATTTGTGTTTACAGAAGCAAGCAATACATTACTGATGATCACACTAATTGATGTGCATGGTTATTATTTCTCCACCCTTCTAGTCACAAGTCTGTTAAACTGGTTTGCCAAATAACCTAAGATTTCTAAGGAGAGATTAAAGTTCTACAGTACATGAAGGAAGAGACAACAAGAAAATTTCAAGATATTATCTGACAAGAAGTACGTATGGATTTTATAAAGAAGTAACATGCGCTGTATGAGTACAATGGACTGATTACAAGAAGCAGTTACCGTTGATGTTCGCTGATAAAAGGACATATGGGGAACAGTTTTCTAAAGAAGAAGTAACAAAGTCTTGCTAAACAGAAGTGTTTCACACAATAAACCTGTGGACTGAACAGCAGAGGAAATTTTCAAAATGTGCGAGATATCCATATTGATATCTATGCAATTCTGAGGTAACTAATTTATGCTGTACACATGCACGTTAAAATGCTGCAGCAAACTGACTTTGTGTATGTGAATGTGCATCCTGTAATAAAGGACCTCATTACTGCAGGAATGGGCTCTGACTCCACATTGCCGTGTACTGGCTAAAACTGACTCAGAGAAAGAATAGAAGGACTTCAGTGAGCCCTTGAATTATGGCAAGAATGAAGAAAAGTTAAAAATGGAATTTTATGCAGTGATTAAAAATATGGTTGCAGCGGAATAAAGCAAAAAGTCAGTTTTCAACTGCGTCATGAAATGTTTACACCTTCCCACTTGTTTTGCATAATTACTGAAGATCGAAAGCTGAGCCAGAGAAACAGAAGCAAGAGCTAGCGTGGGTGATGCGGAAGAAGACTAACTCTTTGAAGGGATTTTGTCCACCAAAGAGCCTAGAAAAAATATTACTTTAACAACAAAAGAGAAGTGAAGGAACAAAATGTAAGGATGAAAATCACAGAGTGAAGTCACCATGTTTGGAAATTAATGAGCATAAAGCTTTTGAGGAAGAGGGCAACAATATATTTTGTTAGATATTTTTAGCTTTACAATTAGATATTTTTATCACACTATCACATATGCATAAATGTATACATTTTGAACTTGCTTAATCCAACGTATTGTCTTACATAGCCTGAGTTTATCCAGGCAAGAACCAGCCTGGATGTAATGTCAGTTCATTAAATGGCTCATTTATGCATACACTCATTTGAGACAGAATCACCAATTAATCTAAAGACACGTGTTTGGAAAGTGGAAGGAAAACTAGATCAACAAATTTCAGCCTTTTTGACTTGGGTAGTGGCAGAAGACTATAGGGAAATATAATAAACTTATTTACTCTTATTTTACAATTTGTCAACACAGTCCCTGAAGTAGAAATACGTTAAGTGTCGGTACTTTCTTATTAGAGGAGATTTTGCTGTCAAGATTTATTAACATTTTATTGAAAAGTGTGGTTCCCTCTTCAGGGTTTTGTCCTCCCAGGAGTTCTGAGTGTTCAGATTTATTAACATTACATTGGAGAGTATGGTGGGTTTGTCCCCCTTGAATTTTTGAGATTCATAATATACTAACATTAAATGGGTGGCACAGGTCCACATTTGAGTTTTGAGCATCCAAATGTATTATGAGTTTTGGTGGGGCTAGCAGGATTCTCTTCCTTGAAGTTTCACTCATTCAGCCAGAACTGATGTCATTTTCCATTCTAAATAATACCTGAAAAATGTTCACATTGGCCTGAATGACCAGAGAATTAATTGATTTTCGCAGACAGGCAAATATATTCTATGCACAGGTACTGGTCTGTGGAACAGGAAAAATAATTCTACAGATCAGTACCCACAATTGTGAAACACTGAACTAGAGTACCTGGAGAAAGACACACTCAGAATCTCTGTGCATACAATGACTGAGCACGGGATTCAAACCCAGGACCTATCATCACAGTGCGAAGCACTGAGCAACAGTAGCACCCATATATCATGTTGTTAAATACCATCTATAGCATTAATAAGCATTTTTTAACCAATTTTTGTTGGAAGTCAACAGTTAATTAGTGTTATGCCTTTACAGGGAAAAAATACCAAAATGCAAACGAACAGAGAGATGAGAAGACCAAGAGAAACAACAACATGTATTTTTATAGCACATTTTCATAAACAGAATGTAGCTTAAAGTGCATTACAAAATGCCAAAGAAAAAACTTGAAAGAAAAAAAAACTAATTATACATAAATAAAAATAATAATGAATAAATGACATATCAAAAATGCTAAATGAGAATAAATCAATAAACACATAACAAAGATATACAAGTAATAGACAAAGAAGAATCCTTATATATACTGTAGATGTGTTTCTAGATCTCTAATGATAAGTCTGATGCTATGGTCAGATGACCAGGGAGGATAGAAAAAAAAACTTGGGGAGATGCTAGAGGAAAAAAAAAATCTGCGAGAGGTTCAAAAAAGGCAAAGAATGATCAAAAAACTAGTGGGGATTCATTATCGGGCAGTTAAAAAACAAAGATAATCAAAACTAAAGCAAAATCCAGAAATCTAAGTCTGAATTATCCTTGGCAAAGTTCTGCATTATCTTCTTCTTCTTCCTCTTCATCTTTTTCTACTTCTATCTGGGGTCGATGTGCTTGATCAACCTTCTCTAAACAGTTTAGTCCTGCACCTCCTCGCCCAGTCAAACCCTTTTCCTTCAGCTCTTCTTTTACTTTATCCATCCACCTCCATTTTGGCCTCCCACACTTTCTCTTCCCTTGTACTTCCATTTCCATCACTCTTTTGCCCACACATTCATTGCTCATAGTTCTCAACTCAGATCTCTAACAAGAAAATAAAGCAGAAATTGGCACTTGTTTTTAATATATCCATAAGCTTGGACACTGAGACCAACACTCCACTATGTTTAATGCTGACAGAGTTGGGGTGTCAAACACCACGTGATGTGAGTCACATGTTTGGCATCTAAGCAAGACGACACTGACCGTGACTAAAACATCACAAAATATAATGCTCATGCTGATTCAAACTGGCATTTCAAAAATTAACGATATGCCAAAAATTGCATAGAGTATACTAAAGGACAAAATTCATACAATAAAAGCCCAGAGGTCACAACAATTCATTAAAAATGAAAATTCTTTAATTTTAGCTTGTTTTTTGAAGAGCAGATCTGCCAAGGGGGAGAATTAAATTTTCATATCTTAATAGTTTTGGGTATCAAAATTTTAAATGTGAAACTACAGATCAAGTGGGGAATTCATTTTATAGTGATATATTATTAAAAAGCTGATTTTTTTAATTTGATGAGTCCTCTGTAAACATTGAGGGCTTGGTCCTGAAAGTTATGAAAAAATGTTAACTATTTCAGACTTATTGTAAGTGCTGTTGGTATAAAAAAAAATAAAAATGAAATACTCATAGTGCCAAAATACCTTAGATGACATGAGTAAAGTTAAAATTTGATAAGTTGTTAATGAATAAAACTGAATTTGAAAAATATAAATTACCCTGTGGTTAGTGAGTGTGGGTGTTTGCACTAGTGATCCACATGGTGATCTGCTGGAACACCTAAATTAATGAATGAGGACCCCACTTGTTTCTCTCAATCTTATTGGGTGGCACCATAGCCTGTCTAAAGCCAACTGACTCTAGCTTTTTGGTTGCTCAGGGCAAAAGTGAAAATGTTGAACCCAAACCATAGAGTCTTTTGAAGGCTATTGTCATGCAAATGTGTAATTGAAGAGAGAGTGGGGGAGGCCTTCGAATTTCAAGCATGATGTAACACAAGCACTGGATTGCTTGGGATCCCCCACCGACTTTCGAGCACGAGTATTTGTGTATGTTACATCTATGATGGCTGACAAAATGTAGCCCACCAAAAACCTGTAGTATATGGGTATTGCCCCCTAAGGATAGTAGGATTTCTCCTACTATTTTTATGGCTCTTTCACTGGCTTCCTGAAATCTGTGGGACTTTACAGTGAAACACATAGTAAACAGTTTTATTTATATTCAATAGCTCAGGAATAACATCTAACTATTTTATGATCCTACTGTTGTTCAACAAAGTGTTGTGAAAGCCAAAAAAGTATACTAGTGGCAATTATGTGCAGTGTATAGATCAACCATTTATAGGACACTAGTGTACAACAGGAGACACTGAATTATGGTGTCTCAAATCAACAAAACACACATCTTTAAAACACAAAAGTAAAATTAAAGTGAATTGGAAACACTATTAAGACACCATGCATATTCCACACATATAGTAGTACCAAGGCTCGATTTTTGGTCAGTCTCTGGAAAAAATTAAACAGCAGCTTGAAACTCTGAACATCTGTCTCTCTAATCACCCACTGTATTAAAAGAAATATTGCAAGTTTATAGATAGATAGATAGATAGATAGATAGATAGATAGATAGATAGATAGATAGATAGATAGATAGATAGATAGATAGATAGATAGATAGATAGATAGATAGATAGATAGATAGATAGATAGATAGATAGATAAGGTAGATAGTTCTATCTATCTATCTATCTATTTGTCCCCAGGAGAAATATTGCTTTTTAAAGAATCTCTTTAAATAAATACATAAATAGATAAATAAATATATATATACTCATTTACTATAGTCTGAACATGCACCAGAATGGCTTAAAAGAAAGAAAATTTAAAAAGAAAGAAAAGTTCTGATTTGGCAGTCACAGTCACAGTGTGGCATTATGCACTTCCGGTGAATAATTTGTTGGCTGAAAAACCTCAGTGTTACTGTGTCAAAGAGATGATCTGCAGCATTGTTCATAATTGCACTCAGTTTTGTTTTACTTATCTCCTTTGCTATGACATCCAGGGGGTCCAAAGTGTGGCTCATAACTGAGTCTGCCCTTTTAATAAGCTTGTTGATTTTATTGGGCCTTTCTTGAAGTGATGTAACCAACCTAGCACACCACATCATAGAAAATAGTACTGGCCATCACAGAGTTATAGAAGATGTGAAGGATGTCATTATCCATAATTATAGTAACACAGTCTCCTAAGGAAAAAGAGCCTTCTCTGCCCTCTCTTACACGGTTCCTCTGTGTTGTGAGACTAGTCCAACCTCTCATTAATGCGGACCCCCACATACTTGTAGGAGTGCACCACCTCTACATGCACTCCTTAAATTGTGACTGGACATAGAGGCTTTTTAGTTGTGATGAAAGTCAGTAACCAGTTCCTTGCTTTTGCCGTTGTTAAGTTGCAGTCAATTGTTTCTGCACCATGAAACAAAGTTCACCATGTGACTCCAATACTCTGTCTCATCCCCCTTATCAACACAACCTGTAAGTGCAAAGTCATTTGAGAATTTTTGCAAGTGACATAACTTGGTGTTATATTTATAGTATGAGGTGTACAGAGTGAAGAGAAAAGGAAACAAGACTGCTCCTTGTGGTCCTCCTGTGTTGCTCATATTCATATCAGAAACACAATATTTGAACTTTACAAACTGCAGTTTGCCTGACAGACAGAACATTATCTGGGACACTGTAGGCTCATCCACCTGTATATCTCAGAGTCTATTCCTTAACAGAGATGGTTGGATGGTATTGAAAATACTGGACAAATCAAAAATCACAGTGCTGCCAGCTTTGTCCAGGTGAGAATAAACTTTGTGGGGCCGATAGATAATTGCATCCTCCACATCCAATCTTTGTATGATAGGCAAACTACAGTGGATCCTGATGGTCTGCCAAAAGAGGATTCATATAATTCACAGCCAGCCTCTCAATGGTCTTGAAGGTGTGAGACATAAGTGGAACTGGTCTGTAGTTGTTAGGGGAAGAAGCACTCACCTTTTTTGCAATTTGAACAATTCAGGATGTTTTTCACAGCAGCTGCACTTTATGGAGCTTTAGGGACAGACTGAACTGGTGACAGAGGATACAACAAAGTAATTCAGTGCAGACCTTAAGAACTCAAGGACCGACTCCATCTGGTCCTGCATCTTTTCATAAGTGTAGTTTTCTCAGTTGTCTCCTTACTTGGTGTTCAGAAATGGACAACCCATACTAATGGTCAAAGGTGGACTGGCCATTCCAGTTGAAGTGGTAGGAGTTGCTGATGTAGTAGGGATGGTCTGGGGAGATTGGTCATTGGGATATACTTTATACTTTATTTTTTTATACTTTACAGGACTCAAAAAATAAAGTTATTCATAATGATTTAGACACTGTATATTAAAGTTAAGATAAGAAGAGTAAAGCGTATGACAGTGTGTTAATTTTTGTTCATAATGAAATTCAACCATTAAAGGATTTTTTGTAATATGCTCCATAATTATCTAATGAATCCATGCCAGTCAAATTTAAAAGTACCTCTGATTATAAAGTACACTTATGTTCATTGAATAAACAGATGAGCCTAATCTTTGAAGTACTCAGTGCATCAAAGAATATTCCTTTGAATGGCTGCACACAGTGATATTTACCTATATAGGCAAAAGATGCTTTGTTCAGTCTTGCACTGATATTTGGACCAAACCCAAAACCTACATTTTATTCACAATTAGCATTTTAAAGCACAGGAACAACATCCTGTATTATAAGTCCACCATTTTGGTATTTTTGTGGTATCTTTCATAATGAAAGCAATTTTTTTAAAGTAAAATGAATTAGAATGTCTGTCTTTGCTTGATTTTGCACAATTATTCAATATTTAAATTAATCAAATGAATATTAAAATATGAATATTAAAATATGAGTGGTGTTGCCTCCTATAACACGTGAATGGTGTGTAGGCAGCATAGAAAAGTTCATTGGAGTCATGGAAGATCAGACATTGGAGGACAGCTGTGGAAGGAGATGAGTTCCAGTAATACTGAGATATTTCACAAAGTGTTCGCTACCAGCACCAGTGATGATAAAATGTCAACATAAATTTGACAAACAAGAGATGACCATTCAGTTCATCAAGTCCATTTGTGTATCTATTGGCAAAGCTGTTCCAATATTTCATCCAAACCGTATCCTTAATACTGCTTTGCAGTTTCTTCAGTTTATTTCACCTTTCCTGGTATGTCTCATTTTTGAGTAATAAATTATGTTCCCTGCTCTTTACTGGAGTGTACTGCTGCCTGAGGTGTCCGCTCAAATGCTCAGATTGTTCTGTCACAATATTTGTTTAAATGTTTAATTGTCTTCTTTGATGTGCAATTTTGTACTTAAGTCTATTAAATAATGAGAGTCAGGTAAGGTTGCATTATTATCCCGACTCTTCTTCTTGTAGCTGCATTTAACACACTGTAAAAATCAACTCATTAATGCTTTACAAAAGCAAAATAAAAAAAATTATTAATAACTAAATCACCAAAGTTCCCTTTTCGCTCAGCTATCAACATCAAAGTTTCTTCCTTATTAAAATATAACAGAGAACCCTACAGAGGGCTGCTTAACATCACAAAGAAGCAAAATACTGCTGAAATTCTTAAATACAGGTGGGTCTTAGGTTATGGCAATACGAAAGAGCTCATAAAATCCTACATTTTCTTCTTTTAAACCGAATTTCAATTAATTTTCACCTAGCAACTTCTGTTTTTTACCTACAAATGAAGCAAACTAGTTTTGACATGGTTGAATATATAGTATCCATAATTATCAGTGGGGAGCAGTATACACACTATAGACTTTGTCACCATTTTCAATCAGTTGGTGAGCATGTGCTGTGCAATAATTCCTGTGTGACCAACTAGTGGGCGCCCAGAGCCCAAACACCAGATACAACTCAGCCACACTCAAGTTCAAGATAAATAAAAATATTATTTATTCGGCAACAGCACCTTGCCACAGTAACAGATCAGTGCAGCACCATACCAATAACGAATAAAGTACCTCCATCTTCCTTTATGTCTCCTCTGTGAGTGTCGTCCACCGGCGTGAAGCAAGATGCCTCCTTTTATGGTAGACTCGTGAGCACATCCAGTGTCATGGCACTGCATGTTGGAAGCATTTCAGGGTCATATGAAAGCTGTCTGAAATAGAGAGTTACATCCTTCACAGCACACCGCTGCAGTACCCAAGATCACACTTCCATACAACTCCCAGGTAACCCTGAGGGGTCCAGACTGGGCTCTAGCAGAAGGAGCACTGCCATTTCTCATGCATTTCTCATGCTCATGAACTGTTCAAAACTTCCATTTGCCCCTCGCCCATCCTTTATCTAGGTATCCTGACTGGGTCAGAAACCAAGGACCATCACAGCCAGGTTATGCCTCCATTCTAGTGCTCCATCCAATAATGCCTCCCAGCCATCCATCCAGTCCGACACTTACACCCTCTTGCAGTCAATTAGCTCAAACTGCAGCTGGCTGTTTAACTGAGGGGTAAAGACAGCTGCTTCTAGTCACCAGAGTCCTAAGTACATGTCACATCCTTGCTATCTCATGCTGGGAGGAAGAGGAGACACTTAGTGATCCTTCAGTAAACGCAGCATATTTCTGCTAAGGGATCAATTTTTAGTTAGTGGTGGCTTTTCATGCTCTCATTATACCTTTTCCAACTCTATGAGGTACTGTATCATTATCAAAATTGTATAATGGTTAAGCATAAGGTCAACATACTGTACATATCCAAGGTTCATTTTAGTTTAAATTGTTTGTATGCTTATGATTTTAAGGTACATTAATCTTTATTCCCTGTCATTTTATTAATTAATCTGAAACATTCTTCAGTGCAAGTTCGAACTTGGGTTAAGGGAGTGGTCAGAAAAAAATGTTCATACTTTTTCTTAAAACCCAAGGTCCATCTTTAAATAGACTAAGAGAGTTCTTTAAATGGATGAATGGAAGAGTATATACGAAATGTTCCCTTATGGGTGTTTATACCAATCATAATTGGTATATGCACACCTCAAATGCTGTAAGACAAGAAGACTTTTGGACATCATTTTATGTGTACGTGAACCAATAACTGGAAGAATTCTAATAATTTTTATCAGTGCCACTGTGAATTTTGTAGAGCTGGTTTGATTCTTGTACTAAAATGTTTAGCCTGATTATAGATTCCATCACATTGTCACATACAGTACTGTATTGTGTATTATGTCGTTCAATTTCAAACGTATTAAATGTACTTACAAACTACACAAAACTAATGATTTTCACACCACTGTTCAAAGCAAAATTAACAATTAGAGGGACTGTAACTTCCTTTAAAATCAAAATGATGGATTTCTCATAAATAAAACACATAATGAACATCTGTAATGGTGGAATGGCATGTCTGAAAAATTAAACAAGGTCCTATGGATAGTGACACTTTGCATTTTGTAGGAGGTGTGTAAGATCAACAAGCAAGCCCTGTCCAGATGATGGAAGAGAGTTGTGTGGGATGTGTAGGAGCAAGGTTATGTAAACATTAATGATCTGATAATATTTTTTTTTTGCATTTTTCTTAGTGGTATAACTGAAAGATAACATAACTTATAAGAATGTCAATGCATTGCAATATGATCCCAATGTTTAGATATGGCTGCAAATGAGGTATTATTTCTTTGAAATAACAATTTTTTACGAAGCACTCAAAAAAACACATAATTTACATATATACGTACTGAATGTTCTGAAACACTTTCAATCCAGTTCAGCATCACAGGGTACTGAATTCACAGGGTGGAACTTATCCCAGCAGGAACCAACCTTGAATAGGGTGTTATACCTGCAATCACAGGGTGGGGCATAAAGATCTCATGCATTTTGAAGGAGTATAAAAAAATGAACGAAGCCATCTAAAAAAAATTGTATATATTTCTGTTTTAATGGGATTTAAAAATCATATCAGACAAACGCAATATATATATCGTTGGCAATATATTGTTGAAGACATTCCTGGAAGTCACTCTCTGGGTTATCTCAGGCGGAATGGCATCAATTTCCTGTTTGATCCTTTCCTTCAAATCCTGAAGAGATCGGGGACAATGTTTGAAAACCTTTTTCTTTAGGTATCCGCAAAGGAAAAAGTCACATGGGCTTAAATCTGGTGATCATGCCGGCCACCCCACGTCTCCCCTTAAAGAGATCAAATGCCCAGGGAACATTTCCCTCAACACTCCAAGTGAACATCATACTGTGTGAGCTGTGGCCCTGTCATGTTTAAAACACACATGATCTGTCCTAGGTCTGCCAGGTGATTTTCTTTTCAGTGTAGACTCAGTTGCCCGAAGGTTAGAAATCCATAGCAAAATCATTTTCCGATCTGGTACAGATGCATTTCAACCGAGTGTGAAGCGGGTACGCAACACTCTCTGTGTCCCTATCACAGAACGGTTGTTCTCATAATACACTTGAAAAACAAAGCCCTCATGTTCAACGGTCCAACTCATGATGGGTAATGAAAACGGTAAGGTCTAACCTACCGAATGAGACCTACCCCACCTCTCTACCCCCACTACAACCCGCACAGTTCTCCCTCAAAATGTGGGAGATTTTTATTACCCACCCTGTAGAATCAGCAGTTAACATAAGTAGCAAGTTTTTGGAAATTTGGGAGGAAAATCTTTTAATATGTTGAAGGTGTACCAGGAGCCAAAATCCTTGTTGGTTCATCAGAGTCATGGAACAGACTTTTTCAATGTTGTCACCAGTAGTGGACTCCTTATTCAAGCTTCTTAAACACTCCACCATTGTAAAACACTGTCTCCGTATGGTGGAGAAAGCCTTCTGTGGATTTAGGTCCCTAGTATACCTTCAACCTATAAAATGAAGACCAATGCTTGCTGCCCTTCTTTGATACAAACAGATAGCACAGCAGCCATGTGTACTCCTAGAAAATAACAAGAGAAACTGACTGATCAAGGTTGAAACTTTACTTTACTGTACAGCCAACCCAAATAAAATTATCACAAAAGTGTGGATAATTATTGACTTATCTACATAAAAAACTTGATTATCTGCACTGAATTTATTATCCATCCATCCACCTATCATTTTTTAAACCCAATTATCCAGAGTGATGTCACAAGGAAGCTGAAACATATCCCAGCAAGCATCAGTCACAAGCCAGGAAAAATTCCTGGACAAGGCACCAGCCCATCGTAGGGTGAACACACAAGCACACACAGGGGCCAATTTAATATCATCAGTCCACCTCACCTACATATTGTATCTTTGGAATGTAGGAGTATATGAAGCACCCAGAAGAAACCCACTAGGGCATGGGGAGAACATGTAAACTCCATGCAGGGAGCATCCAGGACATGAACCTTGGTCTCCTTTCATACTGGATCCTAAATAATCAATCCTGATTGATACGTGTGTTATACAGTGGATTCATAAGTATTCAGACCCTTCGCCTTCTATGTGCTTTATTGCGTTGGAGATTTAAATTAATACATTTGCCATTTTTGCCAATTAATCTACACTCTATTAAAAATCAAAAATGAAATCTCTCATTTATGTAAGCATTCAGAGCCTTTAGCGTGGAACATCAAATTGTGGTCAAGTGCATCCTGTTTTAATTTAATTATCCTCTGTATGGGTCTAGAAATTCATTGGTGTCCACATGTGGCAAACTGAAGTGATTGGACATCATTTAGAAAGGTACACACCTGTGTATATAAGGTCCCACAATGCATACTGCATGTCACAACAAAAACTAAATCATGAAGTCCTAGGAACTCTCTGCAGACTTCCATGATAAAATTGTGTTGAGGTACAGGGATAAAACCATTTCTAAAGCTTTGAGTGTTCCCTGGAGCACGTTGCCCTCAATAATTGTGAAAAGGATTAAGTTTGGAACCACCAGGACTTTTCTTGGAGCTGGCCATCGGGCCAAGAAGTGCCTTGTTCAGGGAGGTGAGTAAGAATGCAACAGTCAATTCTAATAGAGTTTCAGGAGTCGTCTGTTGAAGTGGGAGGACCTGTTGGAAAGATGGCCATCTCAGCAGCACTCCTTCAATCAGGCATGTATGGTAGAGTGGTTAGGAGCCACTTTTGAGTAAAAAGCATTTAAAGTACTTTAACAGCATGAGGGAATGATTTTCTGGTCTGATTAGACAGAAATGAAACTCTTTAGGCAGAGCCCTAAGCACTATGTCTTGCAAAAACCAGGCACCTCTCATCACCTGCCTAATACCATCCCTATGGTGAAACATTTTGGTGGCAGCATCATTCAGTTGGAGTGCTTCTAAGTAGCAGGGATAGTGAGACTGGTCAGCATTGAGGGAAATAATGAATGAAGCCAAATACGGCTCAAAAAGGTTCACTTATTCAGCATGACAATAACCTGTAGCATACAGCCAAGAAAACACTACAGTGGCTTTGAGACAAGTCTCTGGTTATCCTTGTGTAGCCTATCCAAAGTCCAGACCTAAACCCCACTGAACATCTGTGGAGAGACTCGAAGACAGCAGTTTACAGTTGCTTCCAATTCAGTCTAGCAGAACTTGAGAAGATTGCAAGGAACAATGGGATAAGCATCCCAAATCCAAGTGTAAAAAAGCTTATGGAGACTTACCCAAGAAGACTCGAAGCTGTAATTACTGCCAAAGAGACTTGAACAAAGTACTGAATTAAGGGTCTAAATACTGATAAGAATGAGAGATTTCAGTTTTTGGTTTTTAATAAATTTGCAAACCTTTCAGAAAATATATTTTCAATTTGCCATTATCATTATTGATGGTAGAATGATGGGTAAAAATAGCAACTTTGTCGATTTAGAACTACAATCCACTTTGTATTTGTTCTTGTAGGCTTCCATATGGCACCCTAAATCCTACAATTTAAAGACAGTAGGAGTTTGTATAGATTGTACAACAGAATAGTTTCCAGTTCAGGAAGATAACCACCTTGCATCCTATTTCTGTTATTGTTTCTTGACCTATAAATGAAGCGGCAGATTTTATATACAGTATGCTGCAAGGGAATGCCTCTTGACCCCAGCAATCCAACTTAAGTTGTAGTTTGTCTTTTATCAACCTACATACAGTACTAACAAAGATTGATATTGTATGAAGATGGATTAATTACTGAAACAACAAGAACTGTTTCACAGGCTCCAAAATATGTTGCAATTTAGAAGAATATGAATGGAACTTGCTTGCTAAATTAACATAGATTTAGATAGAATAGATTTTCTCAATCACGTTTTGAAAACTGTTTTGTTACTGTAACTGTTAGTCATAGTTAATGGACATTAACCTACATAATACTGGAAAATTACATTTTATTTACACATGGAAGTTAAAGATTTGTACTATGTCGTGTAATGTGTCCTGTGATGTCTTCCCATTCTGTTTTTACAATCACAAGCCCAGTTGTATTAATAGAAGTGTTGGCTATGACCTGGTTAACTAAAATCTGAGTTGATAATCACACACCCATACTCACAGTTAACCTAACCTGCACATTTTCAGGATGAGGTCAAAAAACAGTGCCTGGATGAAAAAAAGAACATGCAGGCATGTGAGGAATATGTAGACTCCACATGAACAATGACTGGGTGCTTTTTTCAAACCCAGAATAAAGAATATTTTGAAGTAGCAACAACATCTACTGCATTATGCTCGAAATTTGACATTTTCTAGTAAAATAATCTGAATAGCAATAACCCAGAAACAATCTGGATCAGATTTAAGATATGTTTTAGGCTCTGTTTTTATCTTAATTGAATTTTTGACAAAAGTGATGAAAACTCCGACATAATACTGGGTTCATGTCATTGAAAATATACAAGCTTGTATTGGTAAAAGCAAGAAACTATATACTGGATGCAAAAACTGCTTTATAATCATACAGTATAAAAGACTGCAAATTTGACATATCATTAGTGGAGGAATCATTTTTAACTTTATTCAGAGCAAAAATAAGCAAAACATAATACAGTTGCAAGCGGTATATGTTGAAAGCAACTGATAATTAAGACAGAATGAGGAATGTTCACTAAAACTTAATCATTTGATGTACTTTCACACACAGTAAATGCTGCCTCATACTCCTTGACCACAGTTCTAATCCAGAGCAGACACTTCCGTTGTGTTACTCATTCTCAAATTGACATTGTGGGCTTATCTTATGACCCATTTTTTCTCACATCCCAAAGACATGTGTTTTAGGTTGATTGGTGACCCTAAACTGGCCTGATGTGACAGAATGTGCCTTGTAACGGATGAGCCCAATCTGTATAGTGTTGCCAATATAAGCACCAGCCCTCAGAGACTTAGGAGGGGCCTTTAAATACATGGGTATTTTATAATGAGTACAGTCATAAACTGCTTTACAAATAAAGTATAATGATTATGTGGTTAGTATAAATATAGTATAAATTCTTAATTAATACAATAGAACATGTAGTATGTTTAGAATTCCTATGCTCTTGTAAACCCCTTAGAGATGATTCTTAACAAGTCTTTAATTTGTTTACACCAGTCCAATAGGAGATGCTATGGCAACTTGTTGTGTATTCTGTATTTTCTTTTTGAAGCTAAATATTTTATTCTTGGTTTCAAAAGCACTTAAAGCCCACACATATTCTTATATTTTATTATCTGAAAACCTTCTTTTAAACTCACCTTAGAAATGATTTCTAACTCCAATAAATATGATGTGAAATACAGTAGCTTTGCTTTTTAATCTATGAAAAAAGCATACTATGTTGCTCAAAATTATATATGTGTGTATATATATATATATATATATATATATATATATATATATATATATATATATATATATATATATATATATATATAGTGTGGCAGGAGGCTGGGGGTCAGACCCAGCTGGGACACCTGGAAGGACCGGGAGGCAGACTATATGTCCCTGAGGGAGCAACTGCCCTGGTTAGTGTGGGGACCATGGGAACATGGAGGCTCAACCCCATTGGGGCCTGTGGCTACCACCAGGGAGTGCCCCGAGCTTTATTGAGCCTGGAATATCTGCACTTCCGCCACACCAGGAAGTGCCGCCGGAAGGACGTCAACAAGCACCTGAAGCACATCCGAGTAATTATTAAAGGGGCCGCCTTCCTACAGTCGTGGAGCCACAGTTGGGTGCAGGAGGAGGACGAAGCTCCAGAGAGAGAGAGAGAAGAAAGGTGGCCCACAGACGTTTAAAGGCCCGTGTAAGGGTGACTGGTACAGGAGCACTGTGTGTGTGCTGGGATTTAAATTGTAAATAAACGTGTGTTTTCAAGAACTGTTGGTGTTTGTCTGATGGTGTTCGGGCTAGCTCTCACTTTTGTTGCCAGCGGTTTAGACATTAATGGCTGTGTGTTGAATTATTTTGAGGGGACAGCAAATTTCCACTGTTATACAAGCTGTACACTGACTACTTTACATTTTATCAAAGTGTCATATCTTCAGTGTTGTCCCATGAAAAGATATAATAAAATATTTACAAAAATGTGAAGGGTGTACTCACTTTTGTGAGATTCTGTATATATACACACACACACACACACTCATATATACATTTTTAAACAGTATATAATGTGGTGTGTATTGGTTAAGGCGTTGGAACTTGGACTTCAAACCCTGATGTCGTGGGTTTAGATTCCACTACTGACACTGTGTAACCATAAGCAAGTCATTTCACCTGCCTCTGCTCCAATTGGAAAGATAAACAAAATGTAACCAATTGTGTCTCAGATGTTGAACGTTGCCTTGGATAAAGGCATATGTAATAATCATTTTGGGTCACTGGAGCTGCTTATTGTCGAACATGCTAAACACAATTGTCCATAAGAAAAACATTGCTGCATTAGATCAATTACTGTTTTTTTTTTACATTTTTTATAGTGACTTGGCTTCTCTTGGTGGTCATTGTAAAACACTATTTTACTGAAAAATGTATTCTTTTGAAGTGAAACATGTAATCACTTAATGAGAAATTTGAGTATACAGTATATTATTTTCATTGTTAGATGTTTACAATATTCATTTCACTTAGGTATAGTATTTCTTTCCATGATTTCGTCAGTTGCATTTAGTCCCCTTCAAAGTCTGCAGATGTGAATGTGTATGCAAAGCAGTGCTTGAAGATGATTTGCATGAGTGCCGGTACTCTAAGTGTTGCACTGATGTATTAATGTGAAGAGCGAGTAGCGTGGAACAGTAGCTTCAAGTGTCCCAGCACGATTTCTGTGTCTTCCCTGTTAGAAATTCAATTGTCATTATCTAAAACTCCTTTGGAGTTTGCAGCACCATAATCAAAGAGCAGGGCTTCCAGTGGGGGGTCAATTTTTTTCAGTAACAGGGGGCTGCAATTCAATGAAGCGTTAAACAGATAACTAACATGAGTACCAGTATGCATCTAAGAGTGACAGTAGTCAATAGCAGAAAACAGTGCTTGCTAACCATTGAGCTTTTCATCTTCCTTGAGCTTCACCAAATGTTTTTGGTGCTTTATAATTGAGAATGTGATCACGTCTCTGTTTTCCTGTCCAGGACACCACCCTCTCTTTAGTTGTCTGTCCACTTCATTATTGGATGTATTTGTGTGGCCCATCAATCAGTTCTGCTCCGTTATTTTTTTACCTAAAGCATAGTCAGCACACAACAAAGCATAATATTAATAAATATCGACCAATTAAAAAAACAAAAAAAAAAGTTAAAAAAAATTTTCTTTTTTCTATAAAATCACCAAAATTTCAATCAAATCCACCCAAGCATTTTTGAAATGTTAATGTTAGTGCTATTACTGCTGTGTCCACACCTCCATCTGAACTCAAAATGCCACCTAACCAGCACAACTTCCCCACTTTCTCGAAAACCTATCCATTGCTGATATCTGAATTTACATTTACTGCATTAGCATTCTGCATCCTTTTCACACATTTTCTACAAACAAAAGGTTGCACTCACCCCAGTACACTGCTCGTCACAGACCTTTTATGTGCCTACCTCTACCAACTTGTGCATTGTAATGAGTTTCTCTCGAAACCTCCACTGCACTCACCAAACTGCCAGGCACCCACCTTTTCCACACCTCCTACCAATTAGCCTCCCACCATCAGCCTCATTTTTCCTGCATTTTACTGTATCCTGGGGCCTTTCGCTACCAAGCTAACTTTCTGTTTCATTATATTCTCCTTTCAATTCTGTCATATTTTTTGCCTTTCAATTCAAGATTGGCAGTGTACTACAGCTCCCATGGTAATCCTTCACTCACTTTTCAGGTCACCACCTCCATCATTATCACAAAAAGCAACACTTAGAACTCCAACTAACTCCATCTTTTTTTTTCCTTAACCCCATTTGTGCCTCCTCATACACTGACGTTACTGGAAGCACTAACTATTTGTTCATGACTAACTTTCTTAATGTATAACATAACTTCTTTCCCTTCCCTTGTTGCTTTCCTTGCTTTTGCGTGACAACAAGGCTGCATGGAACCAAACTCAATTTTGCCAGCCTACAAATGATGTCTATTTCTTTTCTCTAGCACTTTCTCAACTACTTTCATTACTTGCTCCAAAACATGGATTACTCAATATGACCCACAATTCAATGGCATTTCTTTTCAAATCTGCAGGAATACTTTCCTTCACACGCAGTCATGTTCCAAAGGCCTGCCAAACATTCAACTTCAAAACTTTTCACTGCAAAATCTGTTCTTTTCCTCTTCATTAATAACTAGCTGAAGTACTTGGCATTGCCCAGGTATATTTGTAGAATAAGTTAAAGAAAGAAAACAAAGGAGAATGTGTCTTTTTTAAATGGTGACCCTGTTATTGTTGCTAGTTGTCCTGTCGATCATCCACACTGCCTTTCTATCAAGGGCTCTGCTCTCATGTGTCAAGAATTTGTTCTTTTTGGATTCTGATTGGATTCCAGAATTCTCCTTGCTCAACTGTAATCACAAACACTGCCATATCTGATTCATCCTCTTAGTTCAAGGTGGACAGTTTGTAGTGCTTAATTCATGAAGAAAAGCCAACAAAGCAGGAGTTAAACAGCAACCCTTTGATCCTCCTTTGTGTTACGCTGCCCTTCCAATTTCGATCAATCCTCAGCCATTTTTTTTAAATATTACAGTAGATAAAAGCAGTATGCTGTGTTTTGCACGGGTAAGTCATGTTAAGCTTTGGTTATTTTGTCTGCTAGTCAGCCTTCAGTCTGTTTGGATGTTTCAGTTGCTCTGAGCCAGAAGGTGGCACTGGGATGTAAAACTGTGGCATAAAGAATATAAAAAAATAACATTAGGATCAACATTTTGTGTTCCAGATCCTTAGTTCCAAGAGAGCAACTGTGCAAAATTTGGTCCAAGGGTGCAAGATTATATGGATAACATACGTACAGACAGACAGACAGAAATTCTATGTTATACATATACATTTCTTCCATCTATTTCAAGAAACTGCTTTGTCCATTGCAGAGTAGTGGAATTAGAGAGCTTTGGGAGCAAGGCAGGCAGGAATCAACTGCAAATAAGATGGCAGTTCAGCACAGACTACACTCACGTAAACACATGTGCTGGGCAAATTTATAATGACCATTTAACAAAACTTTTACATTTTTAGGATGTGAAGTGAAACAAGAGGATCTGGAAAAAAAACAACTGGAGAATACTCTACACAGACAATGAATGATATAGGATTGAAACTTAAATTCCTAGAAATATTAGGCAGCTGTACCAACCACAACACCATCATTGTCACTGCCTCTTGTTTGCATTTAATTAAAATTTGATAAAACATAATGACGAGTTTTCATGTGAATATATAATCATAATATTAATTAAAATACAATTTGTCAATAAAATCATGAGACATTTTAACAGTAGCTGCTAAATCAGAGTGTTATTATGGGAGATAATAGATAAATATTCTGAATATTTCAGCCTGTTGGTTCTTTGTTAAGAAATGTTTAAAGATGGAATCCTAGATTAATTAAAATATGTAATGCTATTAGTGGAATGCAATTGGATTAAGAAAGCAAAGAACGTTTTTTTCCCATGAGCTCTGATATTTGAAACACACTGATTAAAATACTAATTAGGGAATACATTTTTTACGTTAAATCACCTACAGTGTTACAAACTAACTATCAATAAATTCAATAGAATTTGTACAAGTGGGAGTACACTGAATGTTTAGTATTCTGTTGGTTGGTGGGGGGCAGTTATCCTGGTAATATTTCCCTGTGGAAGACATCATTGTGCAATAGCTGGCCAACATACCCAATGAGATATGTAATGCTCTTGAAGTGGCTGTTGTCATAGCTGCAAAGAATTCAGAATTAACAGGAACACATGCAGTGGCAATGATTAAAGATACTGCATATCACAGTTGTTTCCAAAAGCAACATGAGTTATGTTTTACAGAATTTGTGTTCTCACTGTGACTTATACTGTACCTCAGTGTACCTATCCGATATATGGAGGCATGGGCAGAGTTTAAGAATTGTTTCAGTTTTTTCCCCAAGTGATGCACTATGTTACTAAAATATATCTCCAATAAAAGGGTACCTGTTTTGTTAAAAGCTTTTTTAAAGCTACAGCCAGTGTAAATATATTAATAGTCAACAAATTCAATAATAAATGCATCCTACCCTAAAGGCCATGTCACATTAGATAACTTTCCAGTGATTTACAGTTGTACCCTTCCCTAACCCTAACTCTAACTTCCATAATCTTAGCGAACTGGAGGCAGTGCACTCCAGTCTGACACATCAAGTGACTCAATCCAACTAGTCTGTGACTTGCCACAACAAAGTGTTTTTAGTCATAGGGGTGGGCTTTGTGTGTGTGAGTGCTGACAAGCAATGGTTGTTCATCCTAAAGTACAGTGCATGTAGTACAGCAATGAGGAATAAGGAACACGGGTGTTTTGGACCTCACAAACAGAAGAGAAGCTTGTTTGTCTATTGTCTCATGTTTTATGTAGTGGTGTAAGGCCGGGGCCTTTGCCCGGCTGGGACACCTCTACAGTGGAAGGGTCAGAAGGGAGAGCTCATCCAGGGCATTACCTCCCCCTGCAACACTAGAGGGCAGCCCCCCTGGCTTACAGCAGTGCCACAGGTTTTAGCATGGAAGCTCAATCCTCCTGGGGCCTGAGGCCACCGCCAGGGGGTGGCTGGAGAATTGTTGAGCCCTTGGTTGCAGCACGTTCATCACACCCTGTTGTTGAGTTGTTGTGCATTGATCCACATCTTGAGAATACACTCACATTGTAAAATAGTTCATAAAATGTAATTTTCAAACAAAGAGATTTAGCCCTTTCAAAAATTTAATATGGCTTTACGCCATAGTTCAACATTTGTCTTTTTCTGCAGCAACCTTTCAACTCCAGGGGTTTGGTTTACTCTCTAAAGACAAAATCACAGTAAATTGTTTGTGCCACATGTTGACTTACTTTCTTTATTTACTGTATGTGAGAACTCATACCAGGAAGGCTACTGGTATCACACAAGCAAACAGAAAACATATTGTTAAAAGTAATACCAGGAATGTACAATAAAGTGATTACTTCCAGATCCCTTTTATTTTCACAAACATGCATCAGAAATATGAAATGTGTGCTTTCTTTTGCTGCTTCAAAAAGGATGGATTCAGTAATTTTGTAGGCTTTTTTCTGGTGGTCCTCTGTGCCTCATACATTTCATTATACAATTCTAGGACTGGCTATGTATTTTTTTTAATTTATAGAACTTTAGAACACAATTTAATGAGCTTTAGAACACAATTTCGCATGGTAATTACATATATACCATGTTTGTGAAGAAATAACTTTGACTTGAGAAATAACCAAACTTATCAATTAAAACAAACAGAGAAATATTCTGTACTACTTCAATTGTGGATTCATTTACTGTGTCAAATCTAGCTTGACAGAGGTCACTTTTTGTTTTTTTTTTGTATATAGTATTTTCCCCTTTTAAATGTCATATCACTGCTCCGGTCAGCAAACAGATCCTCAGTCCAAACTTATAAAATAACAACAGAGTCGCTTGCGTGTGTCCGCAGCATATATCTGAATGTGCCGCCTATACAAACAGCAAAACTCTATCACACATCACACACACCAATGTAAAAATGTAAAAAACCATAAGTGTCTCTTTGATGAAATAAATAAAAAGTTGACAGCTTTAAAAACAGTTAACCAATCCCACAATGCAACCGACTGTTATGCCATTCATACATTTTCTAAATTATCACAATTACAAGTAGATAAATTAAAAAAGTTTTTCTATTAATTAAATATCGTTAATAGTATTTGTGTAGCTTTTGTAATTTCAAAGTTTTAAATATGTTCATTTAAGTGAGATTTAGTTTAAAATACTTATGGTGTAACTATGTAACAGTACAGTTGTGACTCTAAGAAAATTAATTATTTTTTGGGATTCATCTACCTCCTGGCCTAAATGTCAAAATCCACCCATGTATGGAGGTCAAAGTCTAATTGGTAGGAGGTGTGGAAGAGGTGGGTGCCTGGCAGTTCTGTGAGTGCAGTGAAGGTTTCGAGAGATTACAATGCGTTGATTTCTAATCAACCTGCATGCCAGTGTTGCTAATAGAATGGGAGCTCTGAAAGTAGGCTTGCTGTCTGTGTGCACGGGGCAAACCTTTACATTCTGACCTCCCGTGACAATTGGATTATTTATGTGTATTGAACTTACTGATCAAACAAATCTTCTCTTCTCCCTGGTATGGTACATATGCCTAGTCACCCAGTTGAATACCAGATCTGTCTAAAAGCTTACTGAACTTTGATATCTTGTCTTCAGGGCCATTCATGTTAATCATTAGGTCTTGATATGCCATCTGATGGTAAGCTTTCCCATAAATTGGTATGTCAATCATTTCTTAGTTTCCATGTGTACTTCTTAGCCTATTGCTCACCTTTCTACAATATGCTATTGTCTGAGCTTTTGTCAAATTTAAAAACTAGCACTTTATGCAGTTAAAACATACAGGTTTCATTTATAATACAGGTTTCATTTATAATACATTTTCTTTAATGGTACTTAAAAGTGTACTTTAAAAATGTACAGTAATTATACTCAAGTCTTTTGAATTTTTACAGACACCAAACCTGAGTGCAAAAGCAAAACATTTTATGTTTGGGTAATACCTTTATTAAAAGTATATTTAAAAAGAGAATAGAGTGAAATCTGTTTTTATAAAGAGTATATATATTTTACAGTTGGAGCATGGGCAGGTTTTTGCCTTGCTTGGGGTCACATGAATCAGATATGGAGACTGAACTGTCAAAGTCCAAGATTGAACTGGTTTAAAGTCCAAGCTTTTCACCTCTAGACTTAACTAAGAGCTTGATTTTTAAGGTCAGTGTACCTCGCAAACCCATCTGCATATTTACATACAATAACAGCATCTAAACTTCAGTTTTGCTATGGGAAACCCTTTCATTTTCTACAGTAAGTCAAAAAAATGTTATATCGGGATGCTTTGCACAGCCTGGAGCCATTTGTTTTTCTTCTATTCACTACTGAGTAGACAGACTGTTTTTGTCATGGTAGCTAATCAGATGATGTAAGCACTCGCTTGACAGTAGCTCTTTGTTTCTCTAAAGATCCCTGTTGTCCTGTAAGTAAACACACTTACACTGAATGGCTCTTGCAGTGTTAGTGCTGTGTCTCTCTTTGGCTCTTTCCTTAACTGAGATCTCTTATGTTGAAATGTAATATCAAAGGTACACCATGCACAATACTTTTAGGACAATAGTCATGCCTCTTGTGCAAGGCAAATATACTGTATATTAAATAATAGTCTACAATAGCATGCAACAGCATCTGTAGATGTGTAGCTTTTAAATGGTTAATTTTGTAACTGGTTATCATTTTGTTAAATCTAAAGAGTAAATAAAGCTATCAACTCAATAGTTTACTCCTTCATGCATTGTTCTTCCAGTGGAGTGCTCTAAATCGAGTGTAATTATTTACTATTTCTGCTCCTGTTGTTTCAGAGTACATATTTGAGTGTATCTTTACTAGAGTGTTAACAAAAATAAATGATAAAGATAACACATAATGTTTGTGTTGGCTGTTGCAAGGGTAGTATCACATTGAATGGCAAGATGCTTATTTGGGCAGTGGAAAAAAGGTCTGAACAGTACCTTTGTCTGCCAAGTAATACGGTCATGAGGTGGGGGCACTTGTGCCAAATAAGTTGTCTGACACAAAGAAAAGAGTAAACTGTGACTGGCTAAAGTTCATAAAGGATGATTCATGTTATTTAAAGTCAAAGTCGAGCAGTACAATGCAGTGCTAATCTGATGTCACACATACAATAAATTACCTAAACTGTTTAGGATGAACCAAAAACTACATAAATTAATTTAAAAATTATGAAAAAAATGAAACAGTACAATGCCTACAAAACGTATTCACACCCTTTGAAAGTTTTCACATTCATTGTTATAAAACATTGAATTACAGTAGATTAAATGATAACAGAAAAAGAACTTTTTATGTCAAAGTGACAACAGATCTTTGAAAAGTGGTCTAAATCAATTATGAAACACAAAATAATTCGTCACAAAGTATTTAATAGATCCACCCATGGCAGTCTTGAGTTTATGTGGACAGTCCTCTCTATCAGCTTTGCATACCTGGACACTGCCATTTTTTCCCCATTTGTCTCTGTAAATCTGCTCAAGCTCTGTCTGGTTGCATGGTGAGTGAATGGTCTTTTTCTAAGTCCAACCACAAATTCTCAACTGGAGTGAGACGTGGACCCAGACTCGGCTGCTTCAGGACATTAGCATTGATGCTTTTAAACCATTCCTGCGTAGCTTTGACTTTATGCTGTGGCGAATGGCTGGATACATATTTGGGGCTTTACCTCCCACAGAGCGATAGATGGCAGCCAAACCCCAAACCCCCGGTTGAAGTGGTTCCCCGGACACCCACAGGGCTTCTTCGGAGTTGGAGTTTGGAGCAGCGCTGCTGGGTTCTGTGGACGCCGCCAGGGGGTGTTGCAGGAACGGCTGAGCCCTTTGGTGCAGCACTTCTGTCATACCTGGAAGTGCTACTGGAATAAGATCACCAGACACCTGGAACACTTCCGGGTGCCCTATAAAAGGAGCCAGCTGCCACTTCTCTGGGAGCTAGAGTTGGGAGGAGATGGACAAAGCAATCTGGAGGAGATATATAAGACATATATCCTTGGGGTCACCAGTCTATTTTCCGAACTTATTGTTTGCATTACAGCAATGCTAGGATATAAAGCCTGTCATGACAGTAAGTTTTATAGAGAGAATCAAGAATCAGCCCTAAATGGGACCTCAATCCATCACAAAGCTCACTTATTTACATATCCACAGGTGTTTGGGCCAATTTAGAGCACCTATTCACTTTTTTATTCTCAATTGAACAGACATTATCAGTGGTCTTCAGTGTCACAGGAATGGGTGAGTAGGTACATATTGATCCTAACAGAATGTTCAGGAGGTTTACTATTAGTGATTTAATAAGTGAATGTAATGTTCATACTCATTAACTTGAAGAGGTTTGATTGAAGAGAGGTGCACCCACTTAAGTGCTATTCATTGACTGTGCAATCGTTAATGTAAGTCCTTTTGCTAATGTTTAAAAGTATCAGACAAATACAATCCATAGCTTTCCATTCTCCTTAAAACATAACACTGCTCAACCAAGATATTGTTTCAGAACAACTCAGGAGTGTTTTAAACATACAGTTTGATGCTGATTTTAGAAATACATTCAGAATTTTTCTATCACCCATAGTTTTTGCGTTATATCTCATTATGCCCATTAAGGCTTTCTTTGTGTGATTTTTGTTTTTTGCTGTATGTTGCTGTATGTTCAGTAAATCCTTATTAAGTTGTACAGGCTTTTAAAAGTTAAATTCAAGTTTATAATGTTTTTATTGCTTTTTGTGAGCATTTAATAACTTTTGAGGAGATGTCAATGTCAATTTATTTATATAGCACATTTAAAACAACTTAGGAATGCTGTGGCCAAAGGAATTTAAAGTCACTGAAAAGTGTCTACCAAATAGATATGACCTGAACCAGTTAAGAGCAGCCCCTTTAAGCCCAACAAGATGTTCAAGCCACAACAGCAATATCTCATGGTCAATAGTGTCAAAGGCAGCGGACAGGTCAAGGAGGACAAGGACTGCAGCACCACCTGAGTCAGTAATAATAGAGATGTCGTTGAACACTTTCAGGA
This sequence comes from Erpetoichthys calabaricus, assembly GCF_900747795.2. NCBI lineage: Eukaryota > Metazoa > Chordata > Cladistia > Polypteriformes > Polypteridae > Erpetoichthys > Erpetoichthys calabaricus. The sequence goes on from NC_041399.2 coordinate 188,671,489, forward strand.
GGGCCGTCTCAACACCATCATAAAGAAGAGATCATAAAGAAAAATGCGTTGTGCCAGAGTTTGCAAGCTGTAACACTTCTGGACATGTTGGACATGTCTGAGGCACAGCTCAGTTCATGCCAGTTGGTATTTAGATGTCAAAGTGTAAACAGCTATGTATTTACATCTTTAAAAATGAATCTTTTGGATTCTCATTTGGATTTTTCCTGGGAAATATAAGAGCGGTCAGTGACAAGCATAGTGAACGGTTTCTTCAGGACATTTCCGAAAAGGAAAAGCGCTACCAAGGCAAGTGGAGTCCCAGTATGCTTGCTGACTAGTGCTGGACCCTAAAGTACAGCAGAACACTGAACACTTCTAACTTTTAGGTAAGACCCTCCAAGCCATATATATATATATATATATATATATATATATATATATATATATATATATATATATATATATATATATATATATATATATATATATATATATGGTTGAAATTGAGGGCACTGTGGCGGATGTTAGTAGATTGCTGGCCAACCACAAGCGTTACCTGGTAGGTAACCACCCATATAATCAGATTGTGACACAGACTACGAATGCCGTGAATATATATATATATACTGTATTAACATCTATGTGTGGAAGTGAGAGGTGGAGTCAGAGTAAGGTCTCCTCCTCCAAGGAAACAGAAAACTTGCTTAGCCGCTAATAACACAAGCGAGGACAGCATGTCAGCAAAACGAAACCTCAGAAGAAAAACAAAGTCGCTTAGCCGGTAACATCGGCAAAACGGTATCCCTTTTACTTTTTCTCCCGCCGCTAATACACATGTGATGCGAGCATGTTGGCAAAATGAATCCACCTAGGAGAGAGATGCCCAGAGTAGTTCCTTTCAATTACCTGACATCTCTACATTTCAATTGTTTTCTGATAATTTCAATAGTTTCTAGGAGACTTGGAGGCTTGGGCTCCCCAGTGACCAGGACGCTCACACTGGGACTTCTATTCCAAGTCCTCGACTCCTGCTGCCTTTGCTGTGGTGAGCCAACCTTTTCCCTGTTACTTCTGATCCCAACAAGCACTCAGCAGGAGCGACCACTACTGTCAGCCGGTGCTGGCCAAACACCTCGCTCGGGCTCGCCTCTCCCAGCTGCCTGCATACAGCCGCGAGCTCGCTTACTCACTCGCTCTCTCACTCACACACACCAGCTTTCTCCTCACTGCTTCTTCCCTTTTTCCTCACTCCTGCAACCTCCATTTCTTTCTTTTTCTTTTCTTCATTTTTCCCTTCTAGCTGCCTCACGCTTCTATTTATTACGGGGACGTGGATCAGCTGTGGCAATCAGCAGCTCCCGGGAACAATTATGGATGCAGACAACTCCTCACCTGTGCACTTAAGTGAGGTTCACCCGCATCACGAATTCCCCAGGAACTGCTCGGCCACACACCACCACACCTCCTCACTAAGCCGTGAATACGGTGATTATTTATTTAAAAAAACTGGCCCTTTTGACATGAGCTGTGGACCCGCTATACCACAATCACACTTGATAGTGACTGTTCTGTTAATAGTTATGTAAATTCTAAATTGCTCTTAATGCAGGTGAGCATTTTTAACAATCATTACATCTTTTTAAATGAGCTTCCTAAACATAATAGCAAGGTTAACAGTTTCCTGTTCACCTACTCATATGAAATAAATACATATCAGTAATGCCTGTTGTCTTATTGATTACAGTAACAGGTGCCAATTAGCCCAAGATGTATATCTTTAGGATATATGAGGGGAATCTGAGTTCCTGAAGAAAATTTATGACGTGACTCCTCCTTTTGGCCTGAAACTTTACACTTGCATCTACAATATTCAGATCCAAAATGTTATTTGCTCATATAAATCTATTTTCAGATCACATGGTTGTTAGTTAATCCCAGATAGAGTTTTTAGCCTAACATCCCCATAAATCAAAGTTCACCAGCTGTTATCCTCATTTTGTTATACACGCAAAGAAGCTCAGGAATCCTATGTTCAAGCAGACCCTGCTATAGATGCCCCAAGGATAAAGCACAAGAATGTTCACTTATAAAAGCTCAATTGGCAGGGGGATTCCTCTGCCATGTATTTATACAAGCTGTTACTGCAATTAGTGTTTTAACACTCAGAAAGTCACAAAACATCTGTTGTATAGTGTTAATACAATGGATTAGCGATGGACAAACTTCAGTCAACAAGTGCTTGGTAAAAGAAACTCTTTTTCTGAGTAAACCGTGGTGTTTTTAAAAAGAGCATAACACTGGACAGAAATGGGTTAAGATCACATTATGTCCCATATCATTACTCATACCTGTGTAATGCCACTTTTTAAAATCAGCTCACCAGTTTACAAAAATATCCACCCGTTTGTTTTCTAACCCATCAATCAATTCGTTATCCAGTCAGTGACACTGGGGCTAGAGCCTGTTCTAGCAGTATCTGGTGAAGGAAAGAGATGCCAGTCCATGACAGGACACAGCTCTCCTTATTCACAATAAGGCTCATATACAACTGCAAATACGTGTCTGACCTGCATGTATTGAACATAATCTAAACCTTAATTCAATAAGAAATTAACAGCTTATTTAATTTAATATCACAATGATACTTTAAATATTTTTCAGATATTTGAGTTTCTTGATTAACACAGTGCACTTAATAACAACAGAAAGATAAAAAGAAAATGTCTAATAATGCAAGAATAACATTTGAAATCGAAAATCAGTATAGAAAACTACAGCTATGGTCATTTTTCAGTAATTCATTTTTCTCTAACCTTCTTTAGATGTATAGATTTGGCAGTATGAGTAGAATATTTCATCTGTACCATCAGCTCACTGTAGGACCAACTCATTTATTCTCCCAGACATTAAAATCATGATGAATGCGTGTAATAAAATGGTGAGTTTTTCTGGGTCATTGTATCATTTCACGCTGAATTATAAGTCAAAATGTATGAGGACCGTTATGATTTTGGCAACCTCATACAAACAGAATTGCAGTCTCATTTCTATTCATTTGTTTATCATCTTCATTAATACAGCACAAAAAAACCATGAGCCTTAAATTTACAGTTGAAAGTGTATGTATGGCAACTATGTTTCTGTGTATACACTTTTATGTTTTAGTTTAACACTGTAAGTTTAACATTACTGATTTTGCTATTTGAATATTATGTGGAAAGTATTGGTTCCAAGTCATTTAATCATCTGTGTATGGTTTTCACATCTTCTTTATGTCTGTGTGGGTTTTTTCCAGGTGCTCTAATTTCCTTGCACATGGCAAAACTATTTCTGTTAGCTTAATCTGAAACTCATAATTTAAGTTTTAAATTAGAGAGTGTGTATATACAGTGTAAGTGTGTCAGCTGGGTTGGTTTCTGACTCATGTCCAGTGCTGATGAGGTAGAATTTGGTTCCTTGTGACTGTGTTTAGGGTACCGTGAGCTGAGATAACATATTCAGGTCAGGTCAGTTTGGTGAGCATGCACTGGTACAGCGCATTTCCACACCCACCACATGACAAAACAGCTTAGGATTCTGGTGGGCAGCTCCCCAGGTAGACATGCGATCCAGTCCCACCTTTCAGAAATGACCATCTATCTGCTGCAGCCAGGTGTTACGTGGGCCTCGGGGAAATGCGCCACATGGCCATAGTGCCATAACTGACACTCCCTCACAATGCAGGTAATGTGCCTCATTCAGCACTCTGTATCCGACCGCTCATTCGACACAAAGTCAAACCAGCAGTACCCAAAGATTCCACGAAGAGACACAGTGACCTAAGGAGTCACTGGATAGCGTCCATGTCTCATAACATATTGATTGATTGATTGATTGATTGATATATAGAGTTTATTCACAATATATGTTATTAAATAATTCCAGATTTTTGAAAGGCTGTTAAAGGCATGTGTTGATCCTGAGCTTCACTAAGCTTATTCCAGTTAATGACTTGCTGAAAGTGCAATAGTTGTCATTATGAGTTTTTAACAGTACGTCATTTTTATTAGACATTCTAGGCATTTTCATTATATTGTGTAACCTCTGGCTTATTGTTATGTGTATATCTCTGAATTATAAGATAAGAAAAGTGTTTGTATGTGTGTTTATATATTAAACTGACACATGCATCACATTATCTGTGTAGAGAAACCACAAATTTCAAGCAACATTTAAACAAGAGCAGCCTGTTTTTTTGTTTTTGTTTTTTACTGTGTATAGGCGTTCTGTAGGAACAACAAGCTTTTTTTTGTACATTCTCTTCATGAAGTGACTAAATGCATATTCATGAGATACAAGGCACAGTACATTGCAATGCTTTACCCTGCTGCAAAGTAAATAATGTATATAAAAGCAGAACAAGAAAAACTAAATATGATGGAAACTAAAGGAAGTTATTTTGGTACTTATAAGCTGGACTTCCCTTACATCCAGTGGTGAACAGTGATATATCTTTATATATAATACGCTACCGTGGCTGTCCGTTTGTCTGTCCAGTATTTTAAATCACCCGTAGCTCACAAACCGTTTGACCTATTGACCTGAAATTTGGTACACATATACTATGTGACCTCTACTATCCGCTTTCAGCGTTGAAGACTTAAGTGCCAGCTTAAGTGAAAAATTAAAGAAAACACACTAAGTAATTGCAACACAAACACTGACTTAATCAGTTTTAACGTGAAAAGATGCCGACAAAAGAAGAGAAGAAGTGGGCCGCTAGGGTGAAGAACAGAAGAGCTGCTCAGGAAGGAGTAAGTGCATCAACCTCTGAGCAAATGAATGCTAAACGTACAGAGTCTGAAAACTAGGAATGCTCAAGTCAAATGTATTCACTGAACTTTATTATGCTGTGCACCGTTATTGGTATTATATATATTGGACACACTCCATATTGGAAATTGACACCTTTTTATTAAGATACTATTAAAATTGATTTAAAATACAGCCAATGGCTATTACTGCTTGAGATATATTATTCTCATATGACTGCAAAGCCCCATTTTCAGAAGCCATTCCATCAATGCCCTAACGGTAAACTCCTTTAGCATATTCTTAATTAGTCATTTTAAATGGTAATTGGTTATTAGAGAAACCTTTGTAATTGTATGAGCACCACTGAAACCTGTTATTCTGTTCATTTGGGCTGCAGGATAATGGCATTCCAAAAATCAAGAAAAATGATCAGTGCATTAGTTTCTTTTAGATTGAAGGCTATTCCATGTGATAGACTGCCAAGAAACAGAAGATTTCATACAAAGGTGTCTATTACTGCCCCGAGAGAAGAGGAAAAGCTGAATCTAACCAGGACAGAAAAAAGAGAAGGTCCAGATGTACAACTGCATAAAAGGGTAAGGACATCAGAGTGTTTAGTTTAAGATCCAAACACCTTACATATCCTCAGCTGGTTTCTTCATTTAAGTAACAGTGTTGTTAGCAAAAGTGAAAAGATGATTCAGAGGTACTGGCCTCTAAGGTAAAGAAAAATAAGATAAAGGAAAAGCCATCTGAATACCTGAAACTAGCAAGTATAAAGAAAAGATTAAAATGGGCAAAAGAGACATTGGATGGGAGATGACTGGAAAACTGTGTTATGGTCAGTATCCTGGAGTTGTCTTTCACCTTTTCTCTGTTGCAGAAAATATATAGACATACATAAGCAGGTGGTAATTGAACATGTTTTCATAACCTGTCTCCATCATCCCTTGTGTAAACTTCTGTATAATGACTGGGGAGCTAGAAGTAACAGATTCCACTTTAGAAGAACAGAGAGAGGGAAAAATGAAGATTATTGCCTTAACAAATGGTGATCATGCTTTGTCTTTGGCAGGTTATTTATTAAAAACTCGTCAAAGCTTTGCTCATCCACCACCACCCAAGGGGAGTGCTAAGCGCCAGCCACTTTGCATCTAAGCCATTCTCGTTGTGAAGGGGGGGGTTTAACACACGCTAAGGTGATGCGGTGGGATCAGCTGCTGGATACTGCTGCTGCTGCTGAGCTGCGTGTTCTGCTTGTCGCACTACGCATCGATCATTTAAAAGCTTGTACAGCAGCTGTCCTTTTGTCTCACTGCCTTGTCTTGTGGGACATTAAAGTGTCTCTCGTAGGACGTCAAAGTGTCTTTCTGAGAAGATCGTGCAGGATGTTAAAGTGTCTTTCCGAGAAGATAACGTCTCGACCCAAGATTTTTTTACTATAATATAGAGAGATTTGAGCTTGTATGTGTTGTACTTATATTATTTTCATTTTAAAATAGTTGTCTTCTTTGTATTCAGGGACAGAAATCATTTGGTTTTTATGATTTTACCCAAATGTTAGTTATAAACGCCTCATGAATAAGTTCTGCATGTTCTTCCATGCTGTGTTACTCTCTTCAGCTTTGTTTTAATTTTTTTAATAACATACAAACATGCAAACAGCACATGACATCTTTTCAAATACTGAAGATATATATACTATATATATATGGTGCGCATCTTTGTGTGAAGAAAACCTGTCTCAAAATTATATGAGAAACAACAATAATATTGCATTATTAGCTACCCCTAACATTTTGTGTAACATGAAATTGCATATATTTATTTAGTATATTATGTAGCTTTTGCAAATGTCCATAATACAGTTCAGTGTGGCAGGCAACAGACATAACTGAATTAGCAAATTATTTAATTCCTTAGGTGCAATGTATTCATCCATTTTTTCACGCAATGCTTTCAGTGTAGTACATAGGAAGCCTGATCTTATCCCTGGATGAACCATCCTTGAATGAGAGGCCAGTCTGTCACAGGGAGCATGCTTACTTACAGTGAAATTCACTTAAGTCATGCAATTTTAAAGAATGCTTTTTAACCTAACACGGTATTTTTCAGAATGGGACAGGATATGAAGAAAAATGGAGTAAATGGAGAAAAGCCATCCACGTAAACAATAAGCAGACCTGGAATCAAACCCAATTCTCTGAAATATGAGTCAGCAGAATTATTTGAATATTCCGAAAATGTTAATTCATATAATATTATATGAGTAATATAGTTCTTTTCATGCTATATAAATCAATAACAGTAAAAAATGAAACAAACTATATCTGGCATATCTCCTAGAGAAAGGTAATAATAAAGAAACATTTAATTTTTCAAAGCCTATAATGATTTACTGTATTAAAAATTATAAATGATGCAAAGTAAAAAAAATGAGAATTTTCTCATGATATCTTAAAAATATACTGAGTGACAGGATTTACCCTGCTATAGCCAAGAGGGTGACAGAAAATGCCAGTGCAGAAATGGTTACACTGGCGTTCCGGCTTCTGGCAGGATAACAATACCCAGCCGAAAGGCCAGTGTGACAGAAGGGGAGTTAACATCTCAGGACTATTGGCTTCCCCAATACAATAGGATGGCAGCATTGCAGTGTCAGGATTCCCACATGGACACCAACAGGACATGCTTGGACCTGTATTGCTGTGGGGCAGGCCTGTTAGGTTGGGAGTAGCTGCCGGGATTAATGATCCCTACCTTGAGGGGCTTCCGTCTGATCCAGAAGTACTTACAATAGGCTATGCCCAAGAACTGAAAGTACTCCTGGGTCCAAAATAAAAGAAGTTGCTCAACTTCATCCAGGAAAGTTAGAGTTGGGTGTGAAGGATGGACAAAGCTGACCTGGAAGAGTAGAAGGAGGGAACAAATTGTGTTGCGCCACTGTTAAAGCCTATTTTATGAGGAGGTATTTGGTATAATAAAACTTGTATTTGAACTCGGGACTTGTGTCTTTGCAGTTGTGTCTGGGGCTGGGGGTGCTGCATCACCCCCTATTGGTCACAATATATAATAGGAGGAAAATAACAGAAACAAGAATTAAGTTTTGGTATTATATATATTTACAGGACTATTTACCTTAAAATTTTCAGTAAATATTTTTACTGTAGTACGTGAAATGTAATAATTTTTTATCAAGTCAGCTTAACTGCATTAAATGGGGTGCCACAGTTAGCGCTGCTGCCTCACACCTCCAGGAGGCTGGTCTTGAATCCCAGTCCAGTCCCAGTCTGTGTGAGACTTGCATATTCTTCTTTCAGTCTATAAAGGGTTTTCTGAGGTTTCCTGGTTTTGCACGGTAAGTTAATTTGCAACTCTAAAATGTGCCGGTATTAGTATGATGGATTAACATCTGTCCAGGGCTGCTTTCTGATTTGATTTAAATGTTTCCAGGATAGGCTTCAGTGCCTTCTTCAGAGCTTCTGCAACCCTAAACTTGGATTAAGTAGGATGAAAATAAATGTAATAAATGTCCCTTAATTTCTGTCTTTTTCTAAATGCTTTAAGTATGTTTTAATTGTTTATGATGTGCTCAGATCATTTGAATAAAGTCTAGTTTTGGAAAAGTAAGAGACAAAATATAATTTGTGTATATCCACAGTACATCTATTATAGAACACAAATATACAGTAAACATGTCAGCCTTATATCATCACTTAAATAATTTGAATTACTTTACACACCACATATTTTTATTTCTTTGTTTCAAGTTAATGTCACATTGTTGAAGTTGCGTTAAAATTATCTGCTCCAAAGTCTTTATATGTACATAACAGCTGTACACATATTGTTACATTGATAACATTAACTTACCAGTAACAAAATGTTTGATTATAATTGCTAAAGCAGACATCCCAAAATAAGTTTATAAGCATTTAATGTATCTGTAAACACTCATGTCCATATATATACTGTATATGCACATTTGCATATATATATTTATATATATATATATATATATATATATATATATATATATATATATATATATATATATATTAGTAATTTTAGTTCTCACAAGTATAGATAATGGGCAAGTTTAATAAGTAGCACTATCATGATTTAAAACTTATGTAAGAAAGTTTTGCAGTTACCTGAATCAAACTAATCCCAAATATAACAGATCATGGAGAACTATTTCTTCTTTCCTTGATTTAGTAAATGGTAGTTAATGTATATATATATTTTTTTTTACTATTATTACAGAAAGTTTCCCTAGCGACTTTACTGATTGTAACATTTCCAAGTCTTTATAAACAGAACACATATAACTCCCTTAACAAAATATCAACATATTTTATTTCTAACATATTATTCCAGATATATTGTGTGAAATATGAACACATCTAAGAAAGAACATATAATGAAAAGCAGATTTTTGCTCTCAAATATTATAAGCATATAATATTTTAAATTCTTCAGATTTTTGTGAGACTCAAACAATTCATAAAGTAACAATAGCTATCTCAAGTAATCAAAAGCAAATCAGATAGCAACTTTATTGTGAACTTAGCCTCACTACTACTGCGCAGAAATAAAAGTTCAATAAAAACCGTACTTACTTGCAACAGAAGAAGACCAAACACAGTCTTTAATAAATCCATAATGTCAACCAGGAGCCTCTTAAACTAGTTGGTTTACCCATAATCCATTTAAGAGAATGTTAATCCTTTCAGTTAAAATCCTGATAAATTATACCTTTCACAGTTGGGCAACAGAAGTAAGGCTTCTGACCTCTGTGCTCTGGTCCACACATCAAAGAATCACCTCTGTTTATTAAACAATAAACAATTGGGTTTGGCTAAAAATGCACAATGTTAAAGAATTGTTAAGTGAAGAAAATATGTTCGGTCCTCAGCAGCACAGAGTTGAAACTTTACAGTTAATGAATCACAAAATACATTTACAGAGTTAATAAACTGACTAATGTATGGTTCTACCATTTCAATCCATGTCTTTTTACTGTTTTTCCATACCAGCTGTAAAAACCAATTTAGTCATTTTCTCCCTAGTAAGATATCAAAACAAGTCTGTAGTTTAAGTTCTTGAAGTTTATTCCTTTCCTGTTTGCAGAGCACTTATAAAAAAAGTCAATTGTATACACAGCTCTATACATACTCAGAGAAAGATCAAAAAGTAAAAGGCAAGTAATTCATAAATGTGCATGGCTTTTGTAAGCATAAGCTCCTAAATCTTAATTCCATTTCTTGGCCAAAACAAGATGAGTTGTTTCATTCACTGTAGCAGTCCTGGGTTTTTGTGTTTCAGCTTTTTCCCTTTTTTCAAGCTGCAACATGAACAATGTTCTCTGTTGATTTGAGCTTTGCAGCTGAGTTTGATTTAAAGCTACATCCCAGCAGACCTGTCAAGTTAAAGTTTCTGTAACATGAGCCAAGGAGAGAGACATGGAAAACTAAGGCAATAGGCTCAGGGTTAAAATGACAGAGAGCAGGGCAGTCAGTGACACTACATTCATGGAACGTGCCTTGCATTGCTGGGTTAAAAATCACACCTCCTTTTTCTAAATTCAGCTTTGTTTCTGAGGAGACAAATGCAGTCATGTTTTGTGGTTGATCTTTAATTAGAAAGAGAGATAAATATAGAAGCAAATCCGTATCTTAAAATGTACTCAGTGTAATGCAATCTGTTGTAAATATTTAAATAGTGAAATAATAGATGTCTAACCATTAAAAACTTTAAAAATACTCTTTTTTAAATCATTTCATTAACTTCTAGCACCTCAGGCAGGGCTAATGCTCATCTCTCCATGCTGCCTGAATCAGTACTTGCTGATGTGGCCCTCATTTGGATTAAGCAGGTTTAAAAAGTGCATAACTGGACTTGGTAAACTGACATTCGGTTAATGAAGATACTCAAAAAGTTTATTTTTTACTTCTGCTACTTGTTGATATTGTATCAGGAAGCAATTCTTCACATAAAATAGCAGTTTTCCCAAATCTGGACCAAAATGGACCAAGGATGTCCCCAGAACCTTGATGAATCCATGTCTCGAAACATTCAGGCAAATCTGAAAGCAAAATTGGGTTTCATTCTCGCGTGTACAGAGTTAAAATTCATGAGAACAATTTCTAGTTCATTTGTTTCCACCCTTTCGGGTCCAAACTAGGTTATGGTGTCTACACCCTCCTGTGCAAAGCTTTCCTCAACACTCTTCCAGTCATTTCTAATTGGTGGACAGACCTTTCCCCATCCTCTGTGTTAGGCTGGCAAACCATCTTTCTAAATTTCAAAAATTGCACTAAAAATCCCAAAAATGTAAACTTGTCCATAGATTTTATCCTACCCTAGATGTCATGTAATGGGATTACAACTCAATCCCCTATGTCATCTTTGCCATCTTAAAGGTCCCTATCATTTTCCTCCAGATGTATTAGGAATGTCCACTGGCTGCGGCTCTCTCACTCTGTGTCACAGAATCTCTCTCCACGATTCTTTCTCTCCTCATTTCTTTGTCTCCTCAAGTTCTTCTCCTCTTGGACCTTCCTTCTCTATCCTCACTTTCTCTTTCTCTTTCTCTGTGTCTCCCAGCAGAGGCTTTTAATGATTGCTACCATTTCAGCTGCTTTGCTTTTCGCCTTTCACTGGAAACATCCTGTTCATGTCAACTGGTTGGGGGTTGCTGTGTGAGGAAGTTTCTCCTATCTACTTTTCCTTCTTCTTTTTTTTCCTTACTTTGCTTTACCCGACAAATTTTTTTTATTGTGTTTCTGTTTAGTTAGCCGTTGATCACCTCGATAGCTGTCTCAGGTGGGATGGGTGCCGGTGGGGGAGTGGAGTTTCTTTTGTTGTTACATAGCCCAAAATTCAGTTACTGTTGGTTTCCTTTACGGTACTTCTTTTCCATTTTACCAATAAAAATTTGATCACAAACAAAAAAACAATCTCTACTTCTTTTTGTTCGACATGTATGAAATTATTCTAATAGTAATGAACATATATTTCACTATTTAGTACAGAAACTAAGTCGGGGATTTTCAACCTGTGGGGCATGGACAAATGTCAATGGGGGCGCAAAATTTGATTGAAAATTCAGTGTTAAATCTTATTTATCATCAATAGTCAATAATTCATTATTCAGCCTCTAGGGGGCAATCTAACAACAATAACTGTATCTGTTTTGCAATCACTGGTGCCAATTTGTTTGTGCGTACTGCTTCTAGCAAAGGACAAATCCGTAGAAGGCTAAAATGTTTATGGTTAAAAATGAAACAGTGGCTGGCCACAATAAGAAAAGTAGGCAACGGAAATACAACAAATGTAACTGACAGCAACAAAGATGTCAGGGTAGTGGCAACCGAATCAACCGCTGACCCAGATTATGGTGAGCCATAAACATCACATGCAGTGGTAGCATCGGAATAGAGAAAGCATGCTGTCAAAAGTGCAAGCAAGCGAAGGAACTATGATGAATGGTACAAAAGCGAAAGCAAAAAAGCCATATATAATTGCAGAGACTCTAATTCATTAAGCAGCGATGGCAATTTCTAGAACTTTGCACGGAGATAAGTTTGCTAGTGATATTCAGAAAATTCCACTATCCAGTAACATAATTAGACGTTTTCCTTCCTATCGTACATCAAAAGCAAGTGCTGCTCACGTTTACTAACAGTGGAGGACAATTTAAGACTAGCTGTGTCCAGCACTGAACCATGAATTTGCAAAATGGTGTTTCATAAACAAGCTCAACCATCCCACTGAATAAAGTAAGTTCTTGGCTTAAATCATATGAAGAATGTAAACAAACTGCATTATGATATGTAACAGTAACGGCACACTGCACGATAATGTGCAGTGAATACACTTGATTTGAGCATTCATAGTTTTCATACTCTTTCTCTGTATGTTTAGCATTCATTAGCTCAGAGGTTGATGCACTTGCTACTTCCTGAGCAGCTCTTCTTTTATCCACCCTAGTGGCCCGCTTCTTCTCTTCTTTTGTCGGCATCTTTTCACATTAAAACTGATTAAGTCAGTGTTTGTGTTGCAATTACTTAGTACATTTTCCTTAATTTTTCACCAAAGTAGCGTATTATATAAGAAGATGTATTGTGGATAGCCTATATTATAATGATGTGTGCGTCCTGATGTATTATTTTGTGGTTGAGGGGAAGGGGGGCGCATTTTCAAAAAGGTCAAAAACCCATTCTCTATGTAACGTGAGACTTGATCAGTTGGTTTTGCAAATGATATACTACTGGCCATTGAAATTGTAACTGAGAAAAACATGTCATATTGGTCTGAAATGTACAGAATAGAAAGGTCATGGTGTAGTGTGAAAACAATTACAAGCATATGTCCCTTGGACTTTCCCCAAAGTGGGTAAAAGGTGTGTGCAAAGGGAACCTCATTGCGTGACCGCTGGAAGTTTATGCACACTTGGCCACCAAATATGTCCCAGCTAAGAGGATAACAGCCATGTATCCAGCTCTTATACTGTAAGAGAGGGAGAATTGTGGGAATGCTGGAAGGTGGATAATCCTTCCAGGATATTGACACTCATGTGAGCGGATTCAGCGGGTTGGAAAATGGATGGATGGATGGATGTTGAATGGAAAATTAGAACCATTATAAGAGACATGATAAGACAACATCTTGTGCATATTGCAGCGATGGACCAAACAGCCCAGATCATGGACTCTAGTCCAACAGTTGGGGATTGTCATATTTTAATAGGGGTCTGCATACATGTTGTTTATAGTTACAGAGCTTTCTTGCTTTCCACCTGTTGCCTCAAATTCCCTTCACTCTCGACCACAGACAACTGCAACTGCAAAGGACCAAGAAAATATGAATATATAATAAAAAAGACAACTCTATAGATTCTCCTTTTTTTGACCAAAACTGTAAATGTTTTTCTGTTTGAGTCAGACAGCAATATGCACATTTATTCTGGCATACAGTCTTTCAGTTATTGGTAAAATGTAAGCCACATACAGAAAGTGTAAGATGCACTAATATGCTAGCTCTGTAAAAATACCTGGACAGATATTTTACAGATCTGCCATGATACTGTAAGGATGGTCTGCCAAAGAACATCATCACTGTGTCGTAGCAGCTATTCCTGCAGCCACATCAGGCTTCAGGAATAGCCATTTCCAGAGGTGGGAGTTTTTTGGTGAATTCATGTGCAGTTTAGATATGGTCCCAAGAGCAACACAAGTCATCAGACTGAACAGGGCATAATGAGTGGGCAGTGTGGCATTTCAGAAAGCAGAAGCAAGAGTGATGTAGGAGTATAACAAAGTTAGGAGGCCAAGTAAAATCAAACAGACTGCTCCAAGTTTGTTGTTTTAGAGGCATTTCCCCATAGCTCTAACAGAATGGAAATTTACAGCAGGCTAGTTGCCACACAGCAATAAATAAGTCTCACAAAGAAAAAGGTCTGAACTGTAAATTCTGTTTGGTGTCTCCATTTTCCATCACAGTGGTCAGTACAGTACAATACAATTTAATGCAGAACATTTCATTCATAGATTTCTCACCATACTTCAGATACTTTTATTTTCATTTTCTGTTTCTAAGAGATAATTAAATGGTTTATTCTGTATTCTAGACAGTAGCTTCCACTATTCTGTATAATGTGCTAAAGAACAAAGGCTGAAACAAACATTTCAATTAAAGGCCATTTACAAATGTCAGCTCAAACTGTTGGTCTTAACAGAGAATTGGGTGTAAGGGACAGGAGGGCATGGAGAGGTTACCTACAGTATGAGATGGTTTAAGACTTTATACAAACTGTGCTGAACATACAGTAATAATTGCTCAGTTTGCAAGGAATATGGAATCTCCTGATTAGACAAATACGCAGCAAAACCACCAGTTGTAAGCTAACTCCTATACTTACTTTATTTTTTATTTCTTCTGTTATTGCAAATTTTTTAGTCCTGCAATGACATTGCCACTCAGTACAGTGTTAGTTGATGCCTTGTGCCAATGCTGCTAGGAAAGTCCTCTGTGGTTCTAAATAAGATTAAGTGGGTCTGAGTATAGTATGTTATTTGTCTCATATCAGATTTTTCCTCCAATTCTGTATGATCAAGGCAAAAACATGGAGGATTTGGCTGCATTCTAAATTTCATGCAAGAAGACAATAAAACTTGTATTTCCATTTTAATGAGAACAAAATACAGTACAGTAATCCCTCCTCAATCGCGGGGGTTGTGTTCCAGAACCCCCCGCAAAAAGTGAAAATCCGCGAAGTAGAAACCATATGTTTATATGGTTATTTTTATATTGTCATGCTTGGGTCACAGATTTGCACAGAAACGCAGGAAGTTGTAGAGAGACAGGAACGTTATTCAAACACTGCAAACAAACATTTGTCTCTTTTTCAAAAGTTTAAACTGTGCTCCATGACAAGACAGAGATGACAGTTACGTCTCACAATTAAAAGAATGCAAACATATCTTCCTCTTCAAAGGAGTGCGCGTCAGAGAGAGAGAGAGAGAGAGAGAACAAAGCAAGCAGTCAAAAATCAATAGGGCTGTTTGACTTTTAAGTATGCGAAGCACCGCGGCACAAAGCTGTTGAAGGCAGCAGCTCACACCCCCTCCGTCAGGAGTAGAGAAAAACAAACAATCAAAAATCAATATGTGACCTTCGAGCTTTTAAATATGCGAAGCACCGTGCAGCATGTCGCTTCACAAAGCAGCTGCACAGAAGGGAGCAACGTGAAGATAACTTTTCAGCATTTTTAGACAAGCGTCCGTATCGTCTAGGTGTGCGAACAGCCCCCCTGCTCAATCCCCCTACGTCAGGATCAGAGAATGTCAGCGCAAGAGAGAGAGAAAGAAAAGTAAGTTGGGTAGCTTCTCAGCCATCTGCCAATAGCGTCCCTTGTATGAAATCAACTGGGCAAACCAACTGAGGAAGCATGTACCAGAAATTAAAAGACCCATTGTCCGCAGAAATCCGCGAACCAGCAAAAAATCTGCGATATATATTTAAATATGCTTACATATAAAATCCGCGATAGAGTGAAGCCGCGAAAGGCGAAGCGCGATATAGCGAGGGATTACTGTATTGTCCATATACGTAGTAGGGGGATGAGTGAGAAGGCAGAGCAAGTCCCAAAATAGCTGTGGTGCCAACCAGGCAAACCTCATTTAATTCTAAAAAAAACAGAAAAAAATTAACGTAACAGGTGCACAATGGCGCTATTAGCAACTGGCAATGGCCTCTAGTGGCATTCTCTGGTATGAAAGGTCTGGAGTTGTCCCAAACAGTCAGTCTCTCAAGTCCAAATGAGACACTACCTTCCTCTGACTTCTTCCTTTGATATCAGCCACACCAGAAGGGACAGGGCTTCTCTGGCACCATTGCCCTCAAGAGGCGGTTTCACTGCACTGTGAGGGTAAAGAAGACAAGACTGTTAGTGACAGCGCCCCCTTTCGTCTTGGTGTGGTTGTGGTAAAAATGGAATCTAGCTTTATGGAACTGTGAAACTACTGGACCAGAAAAATCATTTGGAAATTATTTGGTACTGGGCTACCTTGTAGTGATTGTAAAGTACTACAGTTGGGATTTAACAGATGTAACATCAGTTAAGCACTCAAGTCAGTAGGGGATGCCTAGTACTTGCAGTTTAAAATGCTGTGTTTTGATCATCGTGAAGTTTGCATGATTGTACAAAGCTAATTCTAAAAAACTTGAGACAGTATGTGCTAATAAAAACAAAAGGCAGAAAGTGCTAATAAAAACAAAACATTGTTTATGAGTTTATTTTCACTTGTATTTCAGCAAAAACAGTATAAAGACAAACAATGTCATGTTTTACCTAATCAACTGTATGAGTTTTTGAAAATATACATTTATTCTGAAATTGATGCCTGAAACACCTTCCAGCAGTTGACAGTGGCAATTTAGCACTAATAATGATGTGACAAGCTAAAATACCAAGATGATGTGAAACAGGTGATGTTAAACAGGTGAGTCAATTGTGTTATAACATGTCAGGAGCCTGGGTGTGCAAAGGGCAAGGCTGAGAACCACTCATGAATGCACATGGTTTCCAATTCCTCAGACATCACTGTCTTAAATACCATTATGTGTCTGTAATGGATATCATGACATAGGCTCAGGAATACTTTAGTAAACATTTGGTAAATCTTTGACAGTCAACACTATTCACCATTGCATCCAAAGATGTCAAGGTAAGGCTTTACTATGTAAAGCAGAAGTCATACAGCAACACTGTTCGCCAACTTCTCTGAGCTCAGTCTCATCTGAGATGGGAAGTAACACAGTGAAATTGTGTTTTGAGGACAGACAACATTTCAAGTAGATTTTGGAAAAATCAGCCATCAGGTACTCAATGTCAGGTCCACAAGCCAGTGTCTGTCATGATATTGGAGTGTGTCAGTGTACATGGCATGGGTAATTTGCATATCTATGAGGGCAGCATTAATACAGAAAGATATGCACAACTTGTGAAGCAGCATATGCTGCCATCCAGACACCATCTTTTCATGGAACTTCCCTGCAATATCCAGCAGGACAACTCCAAACCACGTTCTGTCCAGATTACAAGTGAATGGCAGCGTAAGCAGTAAGTGCGAGTACTTGATTGGCCTGTCTGCATTTATCACCTGTCTCCGATTGAGAATGTGTGACTCATTATGCAAAACGTAGCAATGAAGACCTCTTACAATTGTGCAGGTGATGATCTGCATACCAGATGAATGGAGGAAACTTAACCAACTCATATCTTCAGTGTTCAAATACTTAATAAGTGGTTCCTAAAAAAGAAATGGTGATGTTACACAGTAGTAATCACATGACTTTCTCAGCTTTTTTGGAGTGTGTTGCAGTCATCAGATTTGACATGAGTGCATATTTAAAAAAAAAAACAAACAATTAAATTCACAAGGTAAACATCAAATAGTGTGCTTTGTAGTGTTATTAATATAGTACAGGGTGAGTAGTATTTACAGATCACTCCTCCTTGTTTGTATTAGGATTTTCCATAATGTCCCAACTTTTTTAAAAAATTGGGGTTGTAGAAACAGGAAGAATTTTTGCAATTTATTCCTCTTTCATCTAATTTTGTGAACAATCAAAAGGTCAAGACTGGGAGCAGTATGTTGAGCATATGTTTGTGTATTTGCGCTCTACTAACATGGTTACCTCTGCTTTCACAACATCTCTACACCCAACATCTCTACTCCCTGAGTTAGCAGATTAGTTCATGGATCACATACACCATAATACAGGAATCTGTTACATTTACCATACTTACCTGGATAATAACCATTCTTTACAGGATTACCTTGATAAATTCACTAGTGGCATAAGCCTTGGACATTTTATTTAGAAATTACTTTCCATATAATGCTGCCTCAGTTGTATCCCTTATGAAAATCAACATAGGTTCATAATTGAAATGCTGGTGATATTTGTAATGTTTTGCAAGTTCTACCACTGCTCCATGAATAATATCTATTAGACTCACATAATCTAAATTGATAGTTACTGTATATATTCACGTATAAGTCGGGTCTTTAAACCCGAAAAATCGATCATAAAATCAGACCCTGACTTATACACCTATTCAAAAATACGACACTTAATTTTTTTATTCTTTATATCATCTTGCTTCCTCCAGTCTCGCACCAGTTTCTCAGACACATCGAATTTTGTTGCAGCAGCGCAGATGCCAATTTCTTTCGGCACTTCAATGACTTTTAATTTAAAACCAGCTTCATATTTTCTTCTGACCGAACACTCCATTGTAGATAAGGGATGCTCTTACGATAAAGGTGTATGAGGGTGTGAGATACAAAAAACACAAAACAGTGCAAACGTCACTTCGGAATCGTTTGGGTATTACCGTGTGGTCACGTAGGCACAATACATAGAAAAAAAAAGGCAGTGTGCTCCGTGGTTACTCTGATGGGTAAGACAGATGGGTGCTAGCATTTCATAATCTCTTAGACCAATAGCGTGAGTTTTCCGCATTCGACTTATATGACCAACATTATAAAATACTGGAAATTATACAGTAAAATCAAGCCCCAACTTATCCGCGGGAAACTTATATGGTAATATTTCAAAACTGGCCATTCAGAGAAATGATTAAAGTATGGGCAGCATGGTGGAACAGTTCATAGAACTGCTGCCTCATGTATTAATCATTCTGTTTTGGAATCCCACACATTGTTATTGTTCTCCTTGAGTGTGTATGTTCTTCCCAAGTCAGCGTGTGTTTTCTGTCAAGTACACATTTACAGTTTTCTTTCCATGCCCCTAAAATGTGCAAGTTAAGTTAACTGGTGATTCTAAATTGGCCATGTGAGGGTCAGTGTTTGAGCGTGAGTGAGCCCTACAAGCGACTTTCACTCTATCCAAGGTGGTCTCCTATCTGGGCTTGAATTAGTAAAACTCAGAAAGTTTACCTATATTATACAACAAAAAGTGTGGTATTTTCCTGACTTTATAACTCGTTTCTATTGGTTCTAAATTAATTTAACACCATCTTTTAGCATTGTTTTACAAAGATTATCTATAATTAAATTTAGTTCTAACAAGGCACGTAAGATGAATGTTTAAGAATAACTTTTGTAGCTGCGTTTGTCAGTGGTGTCCAAATAGTTCAAATGCAGCTACCAGACAAGCATTCAAGCACTAGTATGACTCGCCATACATTAAAAACTCCACAGTCCAAGTGTCTTTCTTTAAAAGATTTTAAAAGGATTTAAAGATTAAATTAAAAGCAAACAGTTCATATCAAAAATAAGGGGAAGAAAAGTTGATGATACATGCAAGAAACAGAGAAAAAGGGAAACTTATTGTAATCTGCTTGAGTATTAAGTATCTAGGTTAATAATAATAATTCATTACATTAACATAGTGCTTTTCTCAGTACTCAAAGCGCTATCCACACAGGGAGGAACCAGGAAGCGAACCCACAACCTTCCACAGTCTCCTTACTGCAAAGCAGCACTGCCACTGCGCCACCTGTGAGGACAGGTTACATTTCTATATGTTATCTCATTCACTGCATCTATGTACTTAACTAACATAATGTACATAACATACATAATGGTTACAAAACTATATGCTCATAATGCTTATCTGTCTAATAATTCCTATTTCTTTCTAGCTGCCTACCTTCAATCTAAGGGCTATTCTGCCATGACACAGAGCTAACATTACAAACTTTCCATTATCTTTAATCTTATTATTTTTTAAACAAAATTTTCCAATATCTATCTTAAGCTACATTATGTTGAAATTCAGAATTAAGCAAACTATGGTAAATTTACCATTAACTTAAAAAATGTGGCTTTTACAACGTTCAATAGGTGATTTTTAACTATCATCTTCATAGCTTATAGTAGTTACTGCCTTTATTTAGCCATTCAAAGTTTATTAAAGTGGTCTTGATGTTTTATGTGAGGATAAGCTTTTGTCTCCAGCAGAATTTTTTTTTTGCTTACTAATGGTGATGTTTACAAAATCTGGAAGCAACTGAACAGACTTTCAGAAAGTATATTCATAATAGAAATTAATTTCTGATCTGTTAGCCATAATATATATTCTTATAGGGGGAATAAAGGAGAATGAAAAACCTGAAAGCTATATTACTCTTTCTAAAAATCCTAGAGACGACTTGATAATGGCCACTTTGGCAAGGCAGACATACCCACAATTCATTAACTTCCTCCTGGATGCTTTTGAAGACAAAATGAGAAAACCTTAAACTTATCACCCTATGGATTTAAAAGCACAGACTCTGTACATATATTATTTACAATCACAATTGCTTTGATCCAATTGGCCTGTGGTGTACATGATGAAAAGACAGACAACACGACTTTGACTGAAATATTATGTATTTATGAGACCACAGACTTGTTGCATCAACTAGGTAGAAATCTCCAACTACTCAAATCTTACTGCTTTTGTAAGCTGCTGCTATAGGAAATGTAATTAATGCTTTGTCAAAAAAAGCCTTCGATATATTCTGGTATCTTTTCAGCAGATTATATGGCTTAAGATGCAACAAAGTACAGCTGGACAAATAATCACTACAAAAATTAAAGTGAAGAAGAAAAAGACTGTTAAATAAATGCTGTTGACTTTCAGGTCTGCTTCCAAGCACTGCTTTAACACTCTGTACAAGTTAATATGTGGAATACATTACAGTAATGTGCAAAATATATTTCTAATAGGTGTTATCATCTGAGAAGTGAATCACCAAATAATCCTTTTATTCAAAACTTTGCTGCTGCAAATTTCCTATCCAAAATACATAATAAAAGTACTTTTAACTTTCTGACTGATTTGGTTTTGCCCTGAACCCAAAGAGGCAAGGAGATGCGCTGGCCCCCTCAGAGCTCTGACTTTAATTAGGCAGGTTCAGTAAAGAAAAGCCAAGCACAATGACACCATTTATTGGCCAACTAAAAAGATTACAATATGCAAGCTTTCGAGGCAACTCAGGTCCCTTCTTCAGGCAAGATGTTGATTACATCTTGCCTGAAGAAGGGGCCTGAGTTGCCTCGAAAGCTTGCATATTGTAATCTTTTTAGTTAGCCAATAAAAGGTGTCATTTTGCTTGGCTTTTCTCTACATTCATAATGGCTAACACGGTACAACACCCTAGTACTGCAGGTTCAGTAATGAAGAGAAGAATTTGAAAATGAATACATGGATGCTTAAGTGAATATCATCTTTTTTTTTATTAATTTTTATTGTAATCATTCCATACAAATAGATCAATTTATAACCAAACAAAATTGAAGTGAATATCATTACTTACTTTTAATGTATAGTATGTCTCTATCCGTTTCTTTTACTTTTTTCATTTGATTTTTGTGAAAGCTTTGGTTAAGAATAGGTATTATTCCTAAAGCTTTTGAGTAAAGCTTGTATTGTGATTATGAAAGACAAGTTAGAAACCAAGCAGCATTATAAGCTCATTTTACTCTCTTTACTTAATTTAAACTCCCTGGCAGTTTTAAGTTGGAGAGACAGAGAGAGACATTCCTGATTTCCTTTCTGGAGAAACCATTCCAAATCACTTCATCTTTGGAAGAAAATATTTCTTGGTGATCATGTCACATGTTGAAAACAGCAAGTCAGTCTGAAAATGCTTGTAGCACGTAAGGCATAAGATCCATTATTAAAAAGAAAAGAGTTTCAAAACACATTAAGTCCTTTAATCTTTTTTTCCAGATTTTATATCTAGGACATATACATTCATTGAGCACTTTCCCTCAATTTATTAATAACTAGTGCACTTGAAAGGGAAACTGGATGGTCATGGAATTCTTACTTTGTAATATTAGAATCAGAATCAGAGTTCACTTTATTGGCCAGGTACACTAATTTGTACTAAGAATTTGTCTTATAGTATTGGTGCAACATTTAAGAACACCACAGAATACAAAAAGATAAACATCTACTCTATATATATAAAATCCTAAGCCTAAAAGTGCAACAATTTTGTGCAACGATTTTATGTGACTTTTAATGTCACGTTTTTTGTCACGCTTCAAATCAGGCTTATTGTAAAACTTACATATATATGTTTGGTATCATTCTTTTCAGAATTTATCAAACTTTAATGTGATGTTGTTAGATTTTTAAATTCTTATTCCTTTTTTAAATTCTGAACTAAAAAATATCAAGAACTCATGTCCCGCGTGAAGAGACTTTGTGCCAAAAGATTTAACCATGCCAGAGGCCAGAAATAAAAGACAAAGAGTAGGACAGCTGCTTTACAGGCTTTTAAATGTTTGAAGCGCCATGTGAGATGCAGATCACGCGGCACGGCAGCAGCAGCAAGCCAGTAGCTGATCGAGCAAAAAGGAGGTAAAAAAAAAAATATTTGTTTCCCATTGTATGACTGTTTAAGAGGGGGTTTCTGAGGAGCGGCCGCGTCTTCTTGGGGTGCGTTCAGCCCCTCTCTTCACAATGCAAGCGGCAGAGACGCGAATTGGCTGATGCGTAGCGCAGGCTGGGGGGTTAGCGAGTGAAGTGAGCAAGGGGGAACCTCCTAGTAAAAAGATAAAATACAAAATGATAAAATATGATGCAACATACAAGGGCAATACTAAAAATAAAGAGATAGTAGGATGAAAATGTCAAGGCAGTTTAGTGTACAGGTATAACTAGATAATGAGTAGAAGCTCAGACCTGGCTAGTAAGAATAACTTCACGTGAAAAAAAAACTGTTTAGGTGACTTGTTGTTTTAGCTTTCAGTGCACGAGGACGTTTGCTGGGGGGAAGTCTTTGGATCAGGAGATATCTTAGGTGAGTTGGGTCACAAAAGATCTTTGTGGCCTGCTTACTTACCCTGGACTCATATAGGACTTCAATACACGGTAAGTCAGAGCACAGCCAACTCGCCACAATAATCAGTATAGTTTAGCACGGGGGCAACGGAAAAGAGGGAATAATTTATTTTTAATATATTTCTCTACTCATAGTGTTATAACAATATTATTTTCAAAGATGTTACTCCTCCAGTTACAGTGGCTTCTGCTGAAAGGAGCTTCTCAGAGCTCAGACTCATTAAAACATACTTAAGGTCTTCAATGACACAAGAACATCTCAAAGGACATTCCATCATTAGTATTAATCATGCTGTCTCACAACAGCTTTTTTATGACGATGTTATTGATGACTTTGCTGGAAGATAAGTAAAACTCTACAACAATGCTTACGGTACTTTATTCATATTGCTCTGTGGTTTGCAATATATAGGTTTGTGCAATGCCGTTATTTATATTACATTTTTGTTCTTTTATGTCTGCACTGATTTTTTAAATTGTATTTTGTGAACTAACCTATTTATATTTTATTTGTTTGTTTTATACTACTTGTCTCTTTAATACAGGTTTTTTTTAATAAAGAAAAATTCAAAAGACAATCCTATTTCAATCTGAATGTATGAGTACAATTATTTATGGTGAAATTGACCACGATGTAAGGGGCACCTGCTAAAATCTTCCCCAGGGCACCACATTGGTCAGGGCCGGCTCTGAGTTACAGCCTATGATTCTTTCACAGGCTTTGATGATGCACTGCAGGTTGGCCTCAGCCTGAACAGAGGCAGCACCAAACCAGACAGTTACAGATGAGATCAGAATGTACTTGATGATGGCTGTGTAGTATTGACCAATATTGCCTGAGGGAGATTGAATTTCCTCAGCTAGCAGAAAAAGAACATTCTCTGATTGGCTTTCTTAATAATGCATGTGATGTTATTGTCCCACTTAAGGTTTTGTGACAGCACAGCGCCCAGAAACTTAAATGATCCTGTCATCCCAACGGCTGAGCCATTTATAGCAAGTGATAAGTGAGTAGGTGACTGTTTCCTGAAATCAATGATTATCTCCTGAGTTTTTTGAATGTTAAGGTACAAATTATTATGGCTGCACCACAATGTCAGCTGTTCCACCTCTTGTCTCAGCACTGTTTGAAATGAGGCCTATAAGTGTTATGTCACCTGCAAAGTTAAGAAGTTTCACAGACGAATTGCCAGAGATGCAGTCATTTCTATAAAGTGAGAAGAGCAGTGGGGAAAGGACACATCTGTGCGGTGCACCAGTACTAAGGGTTAATGGGTCAGACATGTGTGTCCCTAACTACATGTCCTGCTTCCTATCTGTAAGAAAGTCTGTGATCCAATGGCAGATTGAACTGGGCAGGTTGAACTGGGTGAGTTTCTTATCTAGGAGCTCTGGGATGTTTGTATTGAAAGCAGAGCTTAAGTCCACAAACAGGATCCTCAAATATGTCCCTGGTTTATCAAGGTGTTGGTAAATAGAGCTCAGACCTAAATTCACTGCATCATCTACAAACCGGTTGGCTCTACACAGTATGTAAACAGAAATGTGTCCAGGAAGTCTTTTGTAGCGTTCCAGAATAAGACATTCAAAGGTCTTCATTACCACAGAGGTTAAAGCTACTGGTCTGTAGTCATTCAGGCCTGTGACGTTTGATTTGTTTCCTATTGGAATGATGGTGGAGGTCTTGAAACAGGCAGGTACTATGCACAGACCCAGAGATTGTTTGAAATGTCTGCACAGTGCCTGAGCGTGGAAGGGGAAAAAAGTCCCAGGCCTACAGTTTTCTTAATATTTTGTCTTTTGAATTAGCTGCAGATGTTTTTTGCAGTGATGACAGGAGGGTGAAGATGAGAAGAAGAGAGTTGTAGAGGGAGATTTATATCCCATTTTCTTTTAAAGCAACCGTAAAACTGATTTAACTGATTAGCCAGACTGGCTTCAGTAGACCTGTTTGATGTTTGTTTCTTGTAGTTAGTGACCCCTTTAAGGCCTCTCCAGACTGATGTGCTGTCATTTGGAGACTGTCGTTCCTGCAGCTTATCTGAGTACTTTCTTTTGACACATTTGATCCCTTTCTCCAAGGTATATTTGGCTTTCCTGTATTCCTCACGATTGCCAGACCTGAAAACACACTCACACTCTTGTCCCGGTGCAGTCGTGTGAGCTTTGGGGTGAACCAAGACTTATCAAACATCTTCACAAAACCTAATATATGAAGTTACAACATCAGTGTTTTTGTATGTTGTAGTTGGCAGTTTTCAGTGCACTCCAGTTCTTTACAGGCAATTCAGTCCTCTTCTACTTCCTTGCTGGTCCACATTCTAACTGTTCTATTGACTGACTACAGTTTTCAGCTTTTGTTTGAAAGCAGGAATAAGGTGAATCACACAAATGGTTAGAATTACCAAGAGGGGCACAGGAGAAGCCATGATAAGCATCCTTAATAGCTGAATAGCAGTGATCTAGGATATTACCATCTCGGATAGGGCGTTTTATTTTGCTGTTGATATTTAGGAAGGACTTGGTTAAAACTGACACGTTTAAAATCACCCAACATAATGATTTGTGAGTCCGGGTTGCCATTTTCAATCTCAGTGATTACATCAGCAAGTTGCCACTTCACCTCATGAGCATTAGCATGTGGGCAAATATAAACACTGGCCAGAATCACTGAAGAGAACTCATGTTGTAAATAAAATGGCTTACAGTTTATAATAAGCAATTCTAGGCTGAGAGGGCAGGATTTAAAAAGAAATGTCACATTGTTACACCAGCTTTGATTAATGTAGAAAAACGCTGTCCTCTGCCCTTTGCTTTGTTGCAAAGTTCAATAACGCAGTCCACTCTGTACAGTGTGAAGTCGGGTAAGTCCAATGCAGAGTCAGGAATAGAGTTATTCAACCAGGTTTCTGTAAAGCTCAGTGCAGATAAAAAAGATAAGTTAGTTTAAGTACGAATAAACAGCTGTAGTTCGCTTGGCTTTGATTGCCAGTGAGTGCACACTAGATAGACATATTCCAGGCAGTGGTTACCGTAGTCCTCGCTTCCTGAATCAACCCAGGACATCAGCTCTTCTGTCTCTGGTCCTCCGTTCTCGAGCTACCTGTTCAGCTGCATGAGCACCTGTGATCAACAAAGTTGTAAGATCCACTGATGTAGTTTTAATATGTGGAGTCACATCAGGTGGCACACAGTAACCAATTTTCAGAAGCTCTTCCTGTGTATATAATATACTAGCCATGCCCTGTGGCTAGTAAAGAGTGCCCTGCCTGGCTTCCCACCCCTGACTTCACGCTTCTCCCCACACTCGGGCCGCAGCCTCTCTCTCAGATTAGCGCGAATATATTGCGCAAAGTGTGCAGCGTAATGACAGAAGTCGCAAAATCAACTGGAAATTTCAAGCAAATTATAGAAAAAAACCTGATCTAAATCCGTTAACCCCTTCACCGCCCTCTGCCGGATATATCCGGCACCGTTGTTTTAATGCTAACGCCATACTGCCGGAATTATCCGGCACATTTGCCTGTGGTTATATGAATGCCTGGCAAGTAGTATAACTGACGGTTTGGCGTGGGTATTATTACTACGTTGTATTTCGACAAGTCTGTGGTTGTTTTGGCCGGTCATGTGACGTGATTCGCATGTAACAGCTGTAAATATGGCGAAACGTAAACTGACTTCAAGTGAGGCTTTGCAGGCGATTTTGGACAGTTCTGATCATGATTGTAGCAGTTCTGAAGAAGATTTTAGTGACAGTGATGAGCAGCAACGTGCGCTGCATGATATTGTGAATGAAGACGCATCGGATGACGGCGCTGAGTGGGTGTATCCCCAGCATCTCAGCTGGGCTGCTGCCCGTGGTGAACTACCTTTTCTGCATTCGTTTGAGGGAACGTGTGGCTTTATTGTTGATGTAAACAATTACACTGCTGAGCAGTTTTATGAGCTGTTTGTGTCACCTGATTTGATTAGACATTTTGTTCATCAGACAAATCTGTATGCAGCACAGTTTATTGAGAAAAATCCCAATTTACCTCCACATTCCCGTGTTCGTGCTTGGTTTGACACTGATGAAAACGAAATGAAAAAATTCATTGGGATTTTGATGTTGATGGGAATAATCAGAAAACCAGATATTGAGATGTACTGGTCTACAGATCCTATGTATGCAACACCTATTTTTGCAGCTGTCATGACACGTAACCGATTCCCTTTGCTGCTGAAATTCTTTCATTTGAATGACAACAGAAACGAGCCAGATAAGAAAGATCCAAACCGCGACCACTTGTTCAAGCTACGTCCTTTGATTGATCATTTATTTGAAGCATTTCAGTTGCCCTACATGCCAGGACCGTCAGTTGCAGTTGATGAAAGTTTATTGTCGTGGAAGGGCCGCTTACAGTTTCGACAGTATCTACCATTGAAAAGGGCACGGTTTGGTATCAAGATGTTTTGCTTAGCTGAGAATTCAGGTTACATTTATAGATTTCGTGTATACACTGGCAACTTGCACAACATTTAGTGGTCAATACTGCTTGAATAAATGTAAAAAATGTAAAAAAAAATGTAAAAAAACAAAAATTGTTCAGATTTCGCCTGGCGTGGGGAATATTTAGGGAGTTGGCGGTTAAAGGGTTAAGTAGTTCTCTTGTTCGCTAGCTAAGCTGATGTAAAATACGCCCCGAGGCTGGTACCTGAGTGAGGAGGATCCCACCCCCCTCCCCTCAGCCTGCTGCGTCTCTCTCGGATTTGTGCAAATAAATTAGTACTGCAAGCAAACTATGATACATAGCACAATGAGAGAAGCTGCAAAATCAACCGGAATGCTCAAGCAACTGATAGAAAAAAATCTGATCTAAATCCATTAAGTAGTTCTCTCGTTCACTAGCTAAGTGGATGTAAAATACGCCCCAAGGCGAGAAGGGTCTAGCTGTAGCTTGCAATACCTATGACATAGATCAGGTAATGCCCACAACATCAGTCACAAAACGCCATTTGAGTCAATTACAACCCTAATCTTAACCATAGTGTAACGGGGCCCTAATGTTAATCATAGTCTAATGCGATGGGTGTTACGTGACTGATGTTGAGGGTGTTTCGTGATGTTAGGGCATTACGTGACTGACCTCATAAGTACTGTGGTCTGCAATTACACTCCCGAGGCTGGGGTGTAAGTGAGAAGGGATTTGCCTTCCTCCCCTTGGCCCGCTGCGTCTTTCTCGGATTCACGCAAATAAATTGGCAGTGCAAGTGAACTATGATACATAGCACAATGAGAGAAGTTGCAAAACAACTGGAATGTTCAAGCAAATTATAGAAAAAAACCCGATCTAAATCCGTTAAGTAGTTCTCTTGTGAAAAGCGGACAGACATACAGATGTTGTATTTTATATATATATAGAGATGATTTTCTGTGGTGATAGCAAATTTAATACAAAAACACAGACAAAGACATCCTAGACGCCACCCATCAGTGAAGGCAGTTGAAGAGAAAGTACAACTGCAAACCCAAATCTTAGAGAAATATCTAGTACCAGTTAAAAACAATAACACCTTGAAAACAAATAAAATACCCTAACATCATTGTACTTTTAAAGACTTTTAAAGATTGTTATTCTGTAAAATCTAATACAAAATGTCTACCAATGTTGATATCACCGCTTAATAATGAACAAAGAGAATGTGTTTTAAAGGAAACTGTTTAGTTCCCACTAATTTGGTGCACTTAATTTAAAACTACTGCTTCTTAGGAACACTGGATGCTGTAATGGCACAATTTCATGAAATCTTAGCCTGTGTGAATGTTCCTTATTACAAATGAAATGGCAAAACAAAACATTTGCTATAAAACATTGAAAGATCTGCTGTTGATAAAGTTGTTTCTGATGACAAGGATACCCCTTTAACTTCTGGAAATGTAATAGAAAGTGAATTTGATTAATTATTTGTGTATGTAAACATTTTATTGCATTCATTAAAAGAAATTAACTTAATTGCAGATTGATTTTATTATTTAAGCATGTTTTGAAATTTTAACAGGTGATATAACTCTCGGACTTCAGTTCAAATGAAATAAATGGCCCTCTGAGTTAAGTAAGTGCAAAAAAGATAAGTTACGACAAAGTATTACAACATAATTTAATGGAATATTCCACCCAAATTTTTTTTGTTATTTACCCCATATTGTTAGCAGTAATGGGCAAACAATAAAAAAAAAAACTCCATGGAGAAAACCAAAAACAGATTTTCCGATAGAATGGGTGTCTAAATCTTGCATTACTCGGTATTGTAAAATTCCCATATCAAGCAATCCAGTGGTATACTCACAATGTGCAAAACAAATTGTCCATGGAAAACAAATTTCACATTACTCGTGTTGTAAAATTCTGATGTAGTCATTCGGTGGTATGCTCACAACATGCAAAACAAATGCATGTTTTTCTTAAATATTAATAATAATAATACATTTTATTTATATAGCACCTTTCCCATGCTCAAGGCGCTTCACAGAGTCTTAGAAAAAACAGCAGGGTATATGTAACATTGGATACAAATGTTTTCCTGAATAGAACAATGAAACGGATAACAAAGCAAATAATTGAATAAAGAACAATTTACCTGGATGACTGTCATTCACTGTATGACTGGATGACAGACGTGTGAATTATGTAACATGAGTAAAGTGAGTTTTGTTTTTTTATGCAGATCTATCAGAAGGTCTGTTATCCCTGTTCTGCATGAAAATATGGCATTACTCTTTTTTTAGCCATTAATACAAAGCAATAATGAGTTAAAGTCTGAGCTTAAGTTTTCATTGGTGTGCCAAAGGGGTGTGACATGGGCTACTCTGACTAAATAATTTTTTAGAGTGGTCAGATTTGAAGTTATTTCATAGTAGAGAAAACATAAAGCACGTCTCATCCTTCGGTATGTGGCTCTACAATATCTGTAATTTCTGTCCAATAGGTACTGTATAAGGCAATGGTTGCACTTAACACCAGAAATAAAACTGACATATTTCTTTTCAACACTGATACAGTTGTAGGGTTTGTAAGGGAACAGAAACATCATGATTTGAATCTGATCTTATTATTTTTACCAAACAGGGGTATTCTCCGCATTCTTCATGGTTTTTCAGTTTAAAAGCAAAAATGATGATGAATAAAGTCTGATCTTAGAAATACTTTTCTCTTTCCAGTACATGGTATTAATAAGTTGTTTTTTTTTGCAGCTTTTGCAATATCAAAGTCCAGATGAAAACACTTTGTAGTGATGTGTTGCATATCCAAGTGCAAGACCCAAAATTCTGTATCATTTTATGTAAAAACATTTCATGCAAGAGGCCAGAAAAAGGTCTCATTATCCAGCATCCCTACATATTGTGGTAGCTGTTCTCAAAACCAGCTTACTTGCATACATACTGTATGTGGATTACAGCAGGCAAATTAAATATGTTTCATATTAATCTATTCCATGGTTTATTTAGTGTCAGCAGCAATTAGAATTGGAGCATATCCTAGTTTCACAGCTGTTAAATCTTTGCCTTTTTGTTGCAATGTGCACTTTATTTATCAGAATCCTCACAAATTAAACAGTATTTTTTTATAAAAAATACTTGACATCTACACCATTCAAAATTAGACTTTGCTGAAAGAAAATTTCTGAATCATGGTGATCCAATAGTTTAAATATTCTGCTTTCTATTTAAATCCCCCCTTGTATGTATCTGGTTTCGGCTCATCCATTAGACTTACAGTGTCTTTGTCAAAAAGGTCAAGAAGCTCCAACCACAGGGAAAGTCATTTGTTATACAAAAAAGCATCTTTGAAATTCTTTTTAGACATTGTATTTTTAAAAGCATGTTTCATGTTTTCTTTATTTTTGTTAGAACTAGTTTTTTTGCCATTTGCTGTGCTAGTGATAGGATAATATTATTTCTTCTTTGTGTCATTCACTGAAATGGACACACTGGTATTCAGGATGAATGTTGCTCAAGCCAAGAATCATCTTATGGCTAAGCAAATGGCTTATGTGTTTTGTTGTTCTCATTACTAGCAAAACTATTTGTTTGTTGCATATATATACATATTGTGGTCAACCAGGGTGCTTATAGCTGCCCTAACTCGACACAGACAGGCAGAGACACGAGTTCCAGCACACAATGCAGTTGATTTCAGTGGTGGAGCACTTTTTCTTTGCTCCCGCAGCACACAACAACAAAGCACAGCACAGTCAGTCCTTTCTTTCTTCTTCCTCTTCTTCTTCCTTCTCTTTCTCTTCCGCCTCCACTCCTCTCTCAGCAAGCTTTGTCTTCCACTTCCCGACTCTGACTCCTCAAATGGAGTGTGGTGGCTTCTTTTATTCATTGCCTCATTTATTCATTACCTGGAATCACTCCCAGGTGTGGTGGAAGTCCATTGTAGGGTTCTGCAGCTCCCCCTGGCAGCCTCCTCAGAGCCCAACAGGGCTGTACCAGCCTCCAAGTCCCGGTATGCCCTGTGGGAATCCATGGTGTCACAGCCACCCAGGAAGGCTGTCCTCTAGTGTCCCAGGGGAGGCAGTGCCTCAGAGATGCTCTCTCCCCCAGTCCTTCCTTCCCGGTCGTGTAATGACTGAGGCCGCCCATCATAATGTATACAGATATCTGTGTGTGTGTGTGTGTATATATATATGGATATATCCATCCATCCATTTTCCAACTTGCTGAATCCGGGGGTCTGCTGGAGCCAATCCCAGCCAACACAGGGCACAAGGCAGGAACCAATCCCGGGCAGGGTGTCAACCAACCGCAGTATATATATATATATCTATATCTATATCTATGTATATATATATATATATATATATATATATTATGGCGGACGGCTGGGGCCCATGACCAGCTGGGACGCCCCTACAGTATATGCTCCGGGGAAACAAGCATGGGCTACACAATACTGCCACATGGCAGCCCCTCTGGGTTGCAGTGGTGCCACAGATTCCCGCAGGGCTCCATGGGAGATGGAGTTCTTCACAGCCCTGTTGGGACCTGGGGTGGCCACCAGGGGGTGCTACAGGGTTTCTTGAGCCCGTCCGGGTGGTTCTTCAGCCACATCCAGAAGTGCAACCGGAAACGGGTGATCAAGCACCTGGAGCACTTCCGGGTGGACTATAAAAGGAGCCAGCAGCCACCACTCCAAGAGCCAGAGTCGGGAGGAGGGAGAAAAAGCTTGCCGGTGAGGAGGGGTGGTGAAGAGGAAATTATTTGTGCTTGTGCTTATGCTTTTGGGTCTTTGAGGGACTGTGTTGTGCCTGCGGGACACAGGGAAGACATGCCCCACAGGTGAAGAAGATAAAGTTTATTTCTTTTACATGTGTGCCTCCCATATCTGTCTGTGTCAGGTCGGTGGTCATATAGCACCTTTATCACAATATAAATATATACTAGGGGGTTACCACCTGCTCACTTTTCTTGCCAACCCCTGTGGCCTGCGCTACGCACCAGCCACTTCGCGTCTCTGCCATTCGTGTTGTGAAGAGGGGAGCTGAACGCACCCCAAGGAGACATGGTTGCTCCTCTGAAACTCCCTCTTAAACAGTGATATGATGGGAATCAAATGCAGTTTTTTTTAACCTCCTGTTTGCTCGATCAGCCGCTGGCTTGCTGCTGCTGCTGCCGTGCTGCTTGATTTGCATCTAGCGTGGCGCTTTCAACATTTAAAACCCTGTACAGCAGCTGTCTTTGTGTTTTATTTCTGGCCCCAGGAGTGGTTAAATCTCTTAGCACAAATTCTCGTCTCGTGAGATGTGAGTTCTTGATATTTTTTAGTTTATAATTTAAAAACGGAATAAGAATCTGAAAATCTAACTACCACACGTTAAAGTTCAATAAACTCTGAAAAGAATGATATCAAACATATATATGTAGGTTTTAAAATAAGATTTAAAGCGTGACAAAAAACATGACATGAAATCGTTGCATTTTTAGGCTTAGGATTTTATATATAGAGAGTATATATATATATATATATATGTGCATATATATATATATATATATATATATATATATATATATATATATGGTTGAAATAGTTTACTGTCAAATAATGCAAAGAGTACGCGACACGTGTTTTACCCTAATTCTGGGCTCATCAGACGTACACACTCACTGCACTCCCTTACAGGAATCGAACCTCGGACGTCAGCGCTAGAGGCGAAGCCCCTAACGTTGCGCCACGGCGTGTGGTTCGTTCATTTGACAGTATGTAGATCGGGGTAATTACATTCACGGCATTCGTAGTCTGAATCACAATCTGATTGTATGGGTGGTTACCTACCAGGTAACGCTTGTGGTTGGTCAGCAAGTTGGCTAACATCCGCCACATGCCTTCTTTCAGTTGCGAGAAGCAGATCATAGAATGGTTGAAATAGTTTACTGTCAAATAATGCAAAGAGTACGCGACACGTGTTTCACCCTAATTCTGGGCTCATCAGGCGTACACACTCACTGCACTCCCTTACGGGAATCGAACCTCGGACGTCAGCGCTAGAGGCGAAGCCCCTAACATTGCGCCACGGCTTGTGGTTCGTTCATTTGACAGCATGTAGATCGGGGTAATTACATTCACGGCATTCGTAGTCTGAATCACAATCTGATTGTATGGGTGGTTACCTACCAGGTAACGCTTGTGGTTGGTCATTCTATGATCTGCTTCTCGCAACTGAAAGAGGGCACATGGCGGATGTTAGCCGACTTGCTGACCAACCACAAGCGTTACCTGGTTGTTAACCACCCATACAATCAGATTGTGATTCAGACTACGAATGCTGTGAATATATATATATATATATATATATATATATATATATATATATATATATATATATATATATATATATATATATATAGTATACTATATTACTATATACTGTATATATAACCAGTGAAACTGGCGACTGATTTTTTGGCTATCTACTGTATATATATATATATATATATATATATATACAGTATATATATATGTGTGTATGTGTGTGTACTGTACATATAAAGTCTTGTAAGAAAGGCACTATATAGCACCCGACCCGACACAGATTCACACAGAGGCACTCGTAAAATAAACAAATGATTTATTTTTCTTTAGCTGGAGCGCATATCTTCCCCATAATCCTTCCAGCCACAACACAGTCCCAATTACAGCACACCAAGTATCACAAAAGCACTCCTTTCTCCTACCACCACTCCTCCCAGGCAACCTCGTCCTCTTCCTCCCGATGTTGGCCGCTGAGTGGTGGTCGCTGACTTCTTTTATAGTTCACCCGGAAGTGCTCCAGGTTGCCCACCCGGGCTCAGGAGTCCCAGGTACAGCACACCCTGGCGTTGCCTGCAGGACCCAACAGGGCTGCATCCAACTCCAAGTCCCATGGAGCCCTGCAGGAATCCGAGGCACCACTTCAACCCAGGGGGGAGGCCATCTAGCGTCCAGGGAGAGGTATTGTACTGTCCTGGGCTGCTCCCCCTGAATACAGTGTGCAGGGGCGTCCCGGCTGGGCATGGACCCTGGCTGCCTGCCACAGTCTACTACCACAAAACTTCAGTTCCAACAAAGAAAAAAAATATATATTAAAAACTCAAATTGACATAACACAACTCTTGACTTTGTAAAAAGACTAATCACGGAAAAGCTGACTTGGGAGTAGTTACTTAGAATCTACTTTAATGTGGTAAAGGTCCAGAAGTACAGCATTTTGTGCACATCCGAAGGTTGTTTGGGTCTGAAAGTCTTCCAAGCATGAACTGGTACAAAGTAAATTCTTTGAAAGCACATAGCTACATTTAGCAATGAACTTTACACCTACATGTTGCACAATGTGTGTCAGTCAGAGACCCTGAAAATTAATTCAGTTTGCTTAGGGCTTTTTAAGCAATAGTACAAGAACAGTGTTCTTTAAATTTGGTCAAATTCTATGCACATTATATATATCAATACCTGAATTAACACAACTTAGACATTTTGCACATAATTCAAAAATTGGGGATTGGAAATGCATGAAATAAAAATTACCCTAAGTTCTTGTCTATAAGCCGCGGCTTATCTAAGGAAAAAAGTTGTGAAAATGAAAAAATAGAATATCAGCTTATACATAAGTCCGGCTTATACATCCATCGCGGGGGTTGCATTCCAGAGCCACCCGCGAAATAAGAAAATCCGCGAAGTAGAAACCATATGTTTATATGGTTATTTTTATATTGTCA
Organism: Erpetoichthys calabaricus; assembly: GCF_900747795.2. Lineage (NCBI taxonomy): Eukaryota > Metazoa > Chordata > Cladistia > Polypteriformes > Polypteridae > Erpetoichthys > Erpetoichthys calabaricus. Next base: position 188,706,881 of record NC_041399.2, read on the forward strand.
TGCTTGGGTCACAGATTTGCGCAGAAACACAGGAGGTTGTAGAGAGACAGGAATGTTATTCAAACACTGCAAACAAACATTTGTCTCTTTTTCAAAAGTTTAAACTGTGCTCCATGACAAGACAGAGATGACAGTTCAGTCTCACAATTAAAAGAATGCAAACATATCTTCCTCTTCAAAGGAGTGAAGCAAACAAATCAATGGTGCTGTTTGGCTTTTAAGTATGCGAAGCACCGCGGCACAAAGCTGTTGAAGGCGGCAGCTCACACCCCCTCCGTCAGGAGCAGGAAGAGAGAGAGAGACAGAGTTTGTTTTTCAGTCAAAAATCAATACGTGCCCTTCAAGCTTTTAAGTATGCGAAGCACTGTGCAGCATGTCTTTTCAGGAATCAGCTTTACAAAAGATATCAACGTGAAGATAATCTTTCAGCATTTTTAGAAGAGCGTCCGTATCGTCTAGGTGTGCAAACAGCCCCCCTGCTCAATCCCCATACGTCAGGATCACAGATAGTCAGCGCAAGAGAGACAGAGAAAAGTAAGTTGGGTAGCTTCTCAGCCATCTGCCAATAGCGTCCCTTGTATGAAATCAACTGGGCAAACCAACTGAGGAAGCATGTACCAGAAATTAAAAGACCCATTGTCCGCAGAAATCCGCGAGTCAGCAAAAAATCCGCGATATATATTTAAATATGCTTACATATAAAAACACAATTTAAATGACCGCTACGCGCTCGTGTTGACTCGGCGACGCCCAGAGCAGAAAGAACGCGCTCCGGCCGCTCCAACCGCGCCATGCGGGGAGTGAGAGAGACGGCAATATCTCACACTCTCTCCCCCCTTAAAGAAATTAAATGGGCGCGAGTGAGACCACTGACCTCCCTCCCTTCTATTAGTTATAGGTTATAGTACGTTCGGCTTATCCATGAGTCCGGCTTATCTATGATACGATTTTATTTTAAAAATTCGTATGATTTTTGGTCTCCGGCTTATACATGAGTCCGGCTTATAGACAAGAACCTAGGGTATTTAGTTTTTAATTCCGAAAAGACAGTTTTTTACATGTACAAAATAAGCTGTGTCTAACAAAAATAATATTCTGCTTTAGGCACTGATTTTACAACCTTCTAAATCATTAAAAACAGCAAACTGGTTTCAGCTACTTTAAATTCATATTGCATATGTGTTGGCACTACAGATTCTAGTATAAACATTTATTTTACAAATAAGCATTTATTTAAAATGAAACACTCTCAGGTTAGAGTTGTTTCCTGCCTTGCTCCCAGTGCTGTAAAGATGATCCAGGTCACTAAAATCATGAATTGCAATACGCAGCTTGAAAATGTTATGTTACAATGAAAGTAACAAACAGACTCTTTATATTTTTATTTTTTACTCATCCAGTTGAAATAGTACCACTTTCTGTTTATTCCAGTACTGATTCAAATCTGAACAGCTTCATCCCGAATTAGTCCAAGCATCCTAAATCTCTCCCAGTCAAGATTAATTACCTCTCCTTCAACCATGGAATTCAAGCCTCAGGAATCAACAGGACGTCCACCATCCACAGACCTTACTCGTATTTAACTGTTTTTGAAGAATGGATTTATCTGACGTATGACTAATCCCTCTTGTGTCTGCTACCTTTCACGCTTCATTCTCTGTTACTGTTCACTTGCTGAAGACCGACCACACCTTTGGTCATCTTCTGAGAGATGTTCTGCCACAATAAAACTGTGCAGCACGTCTCTTGACTGTGGTGTACGATAGGGAACTTGTCCTGTTCTGTCTGAATGCACTTCTCTCACGGAACTGATGGGGAGGTTGCCTGCCGAACTAAGAAGACACATGTGGGTGTGTACATTGGGCAGGTGCATCAGTAGTTCCTTGGAGGCAGTAGTACATGCACATCTTGGCCTATTAGGAAAATTAATTTAAAAGGAACCACCACAGTAGTGAGGGGGATTAAAACATTACATGGATGAGGAAAATATACAGGGAGAGAGCAGCATCGAGTGAAGTGGAATGGAGTGGAGAGAACAGACGGGCCAGACAGCTAGTGGGGTAAAGGAAGTGCAATCTTGGGCCAATGGAGTGGCATTCCAGGGGCTGGTGCGCCACACTGAATAACTGTGTGGAATGGGTACCAGCACTGAGGAATCCTCACCAGGGGTCCGAGGAGGAGGACCAACCAAAAATGGTCTGGCTGGAGCCACTTGGGTAGCTAGGACGGGGGTAAAGTGATGAAGACCATGGCTGTTAACGTCTCTGCTGGCTTAGCAAGCAATGAGTGGACCTGGGAGACAAAGATGAAGTTATGCTGGGCTTGCCTATCTGTGCATTAAGAACCCAATGACTGTAATGATTTATACTCCTTGTTTTATGGATTTCATTTTTTTGTCTTTATTTCTTGAACTCTTGAACGCTGCACCTGTGGACACTGTTTTTTGCTTGTTCTTTTTTTGGTACTTTTTACCCCTGCCCCTTGCTATGTACGTCCTCATTTGCCCAGCTCATCCCAGTTACGTTACTAATGGTTACGGGGTCAGAGGCGGTCACTTGCAGCAGGAAGTGTGGAGCTGGGGAGGTATATAGATGGGGAGAAAAAAACATAAAAGCAGCATCTGAGAATATAAGCAATTGTGATGAACAGTGCCAATGGATCTGCTGCGGCACAAGGTTTTTAAAAACAGTGTGGCTCAGACTTTGTGGGTTTGGGAGCATGCTAGGTCAGGTAATTGAAAGGAACTACTCTGGACATCTCTCTCCTAGGAGGTTTCATTTTACCAACGTGCTTGCATCGTTTGTGCATTAGTGGCTAAGCAACTGTCTTTCTCCGGAGGTTTTGTTTTGCCGATGTGCTCGCCTCGCTTGTGTATTAGCGGGAGGAGGAAAAGTGAAAGGAATACCGTTTTGACGATATACTCACCACACTTCTGTAATAGCGGATAAGCAAGTGACTCTCTCTTCAGATGTTTTGTTTTGCTGAAGTGTTGGCTTTGATTGCATATCCTCGGAGGTGGAGCCCTTACCCCGACTCCACCTCTCACTTCTGGACAGACAGACAGACAGACACACTTCCACGCATAGACCCTTATATATATATATATATATATATATATATATATATATAGAGAGAGAGAGAGAGAGAGAGAGAGAGAGAGAGAGAGAGAGAGAGAGAGAGAGAGAAAGAGAGAAAGGGAGAGAGAGATAGCCAGAAGAGCACAGTATGCCATGTTAAATAATAATAACAAAAATGGCATGATTCTTCAACTATCTATTCTGAGAGAGTGAGAGAGAATGGAGAAAATATTTATAAATATAATTTTGGCACCTACTTATTTTTACAATATCAATATGTTAATGTAAAACAGATAAAACAAAATAAAAATAAATGTATAAAATTAAATAAAATAAAAATAAAAACACATCAACAGGTTTAATTTTTCACCAGTTTCCAGACTCTGCACATTTATCAAGCTACCAATAAACTTTAGCTATTGTTCAGTGGAAATCCTGCCAACTCAGTAATTAAACAATACTTGTATGTCTTCATGCCAAATGACCATTCCAAACCAAAAGTGAATTGTTGTTAACGTTCTGCTCAGGTATGTAAAGTGTAGATTATCCTTCTATCGGTGCCTCAAAGACTGATTTTATTTTCAAAATATCAGGAGTGTGCACCCCATGTCTTTGTCGTATACTTAGATAGAGGAAAAGGTCATCAGGACCACTTCCAGTTGTGCAATATTTCTGAACTATCATATCTCTTTATTTCTCATCATAATATTGATACACAATCATTCATCTATATTTATAATCAAACTTTATATTAAAATGATATTTTCGTACTTAGGGAAGTTGAAATATACATCCATCCATCCATCCATTTTCCAACCCGCTGAATCCGAACACAGGGTCACGGGGTTCTGCTGGAGCCAATCCCAGCCAACACAGGGCACAAGACAGGAACCAATCCCGGGCAAGGAGCCAACCCACCACAGGACACACACAAACACACCCACACACCAAGCACACACTAGGGCCAATTTAGAATCGCCAATCCACCTAACCAGCATGTCTTTGGAATGTGGGAGGAAACCGGAGCGCCCGGAGGAAACCCACGCAGACATGAGGAGAACATGAAAACTCCACGCAGGGAGGACCCGGGAAGCAAACCCAGGTCCCCAGGTCTCCCAACTGCGAGGCAGCAGCGCTACCCACTGCGCCACCGTGCCGCCCCTGAAAAATAAATGCAATGTAAAAAGAGTTATAGTCACCTAAAACATAGAGAAAGTGTTAGTATTATATAATATTTGCTGCAATAAATTGCTATAGGTAAAACTTCATTTAGCTACATTTAATTATGATAATGATCGCGGAAATAAAAAAAATGATCATAAAATTAAAAGTATTACCAGGAACATGACTTATTGTTCCCATTACATCTTTATATTGACATGGCATGTTTAATGTTTATATGTTATTGTTAAACTGATGATGTATAAATTAAAATAAAATTAATAATAGTTATTGAAAGAATAAGTGTTATATTGAAAACAGTGTTTAATATTGTGTACAAATTATATCTCCATGATACAAAAAATTAGAATGGTTGTTTAAATAAAATACTACTTCTGGTTAAGTAATTTTTCTCAAATTTCATATGTTTGCTTTTTACCATTATAAATATCTATACAAAATTTGAATCATCTATCTAGTGAAAAGTCAAGCCAAAATTACACCTTTTATTGGCTAACTAAAAAGACTGCAACATGCAAGCTTTCAAGGCAACTCAGGCCCCTTCTTCAAGCAAGATGTAAGGATTATGTTGTAATCTTTTTAGTTAGCCAATAAAAGGTGTTATTTTGGCTTGACTTTTCACTACATTCATAATGGCTAACACGGTACAAAACCCTAGTACTACAATCATCTATCCGTAATTATAACCATATTTTACTTGAAAATTTGTGAAAGTATTCAGTTAAAGTTCCACTTCCGGTTTTTGGAAGTGGCCCAAAAGTTGATACGATTGCTTATTTTTGATATAAAGCAGGTGTTAAATATTTCATTGACCTAGGTCAAAGTGTTTTCCAGTTATCATGTTTACACACAGACCGGCATAATTTCAAAAATGGTATTTTCGGACTCAGGAAGGTGTAAAACGTTAAGATTCATGAAAATCTCGAGGTCGAATTCTTTCACGATCCCTATACTTTCTCTACACTATGTATACAAGAAAATAAAATGGCATTTCTCCCTACTGTGAGAAAGGGACAAGTAACAAAATGCAAACACCTGAAAGGTAATCTGAAATGTATTTTGTTTTTGATCTGCTGTCTAAAGTCATTTAAAATAAAGGTTTTTTTCACCAGCACACTTCAGCTTCCAGGTTTTGCGTGGAGTTTGTGTGTTCTCCGTGTGACTGCTTGGACTTCCTCCCACTGTCCAAAAACTTGTAGGTTAGATGAATTGGCAATGCTAAATTGTGATGGGATGAGTTAGAAAATAACATGAGACTTCAACTTCAGGCTTTTAAATTACAAACTGTAAGTGCAAAGAAAGCCAGAGCCTCATCATAACTGACAACAGATCACTTGTGGACCCTATAATTTGGTTTCAGTGTACAGTGCTGGATATGCTGCTGTGTATGTCTGTAGGGCTCAGTCACAACTCTATAATGGATAATCCATGTCTTATACAACTTGCATTCTTGAGATTAATGAATGGTGTCTTTAAAGGTTATGATATACCATGCAAGATTAATGAATGGTGTCTTTGAATGTTATGATATACCATGCATTTTCAGATGTTGCCTCATAGCTAACATACCGTATGCTTCAATGTAAATAGAACTAGAATCTACAGTATCATGGTGTCACTGACCTTTTTCTGAGAACTGTCACTGTTATAACACTACAAATAGCTTTCTTCTCCATATGCTTTCCTGCTCATCCCAGTCCCACAAATAGTATTCTAACAGGTGCCCTCTGTCACTACCTGCAGTTCACTGGAGTTGAGTGAACTTGGGAATGATGGTGTGTGTGCAACTAGCAGTGGAAGAGTTAGATCAGGGATAATAGTAAAGGGGTTAATGGAGCTTTGATTGGTCAGCTTAGTGATTGGAATATGTTTTCATACATCTTGATTTATTTTGTGGCCCCTGTATCCCGTGGGGTCCTGGACTACAGCCCAGGTTAGCCCATGCAGAAATCCAGCAGCAACATTAATGCTCACTTAGATCTGACTGAAAAAAACATCCTTTGCACTATAAAACACATATACCAGAACCTTATAATTCACTTTTTGTACACAACACTTAATTTTTGGCAATTTACAAAATTAGCAACAGTAGTTCAAGTTCAAAACATTTTGATCACCTCAACGTATGCGGTTTTCAGTGTGAGTACCTGTGGATGAAAGCTGTCCTAATGTGCAGGAACTGCTTGCCAGAAAGGACTAGAATGGCATGACTGTCTCACACCGCAATAGGCTAAGAAGTTGATTCATGGCTTTATCTTTTCTTGTTCTAAAAGTTACTGATAATGCATACCAGAAAGAGAGGGCAAATTTAATGTGTTTTAGCACATTACTTCCCTGTCTGCCTTTTTCATTTAGAATTGATGTTAAAATTCTTTTAAAGGTTTTAAAGCCTTTAATGGCTTAGCACCTGAATATGCCTTAGAATATTTTGACATATGATGTTTCAAATCAAGCTTTAAGATTATTTGGTGCTGGCTAACTGAATTTTCAGAGAACAATGAAGCACCTTTTAGTTTTTATGCTCCAAAGATTTGGAAATCAAGGTGTCATTAGTCACCTTCTATTACCAGTTTAAAAAACAGTTCAAACCCCTTTTAATTAGTATTTATTGTAATACTATTATAATTTTACTAACTACTAATAACTAATTTAATACTGGTTTATTTTTTAATGATTATTGTTCTTTATCTATTATGTTCTCTTATTTAATTTTCCACAATTATTTCTACTTCTTTTCCTATTTAGGATTTCTGTATGGGTTTTTTTTTTTATATTTACATTTTCTACACCTTTAGAATGTTACACCATACATTTTAAATGTATGAAAGCTGGTATACAAAGTAAAAAAAAAAGTTTTTTCTTTTTTGTTTATATAACTATTTTGTCCATTAGCAGCATAAGAATTACGGCATATGCATAAAACATCCCAACAAAACTCCTGGGAATCACTGTAAAAGATTTTTTTGGAAGTTATACAGTCTTATGTCTAGGTTCAATAAATATTTCTTTTATAGAATATAAAAATGTCAAAACCTTCTCAAAGAGATTTTTAGCCAGGATTGTCAACAATTCCTCTGAGAGGTAATATCTTTTTTAGCTGCTTACGAGTAGGATGCTGAATGTTTGTCTCAACATGATAGAGTCTTATCACACCTTAAATTAATATATTTAACATCTAAAGATGTCCAAAGATACAAACAAGCTAGTTCCAAGTAAATAACAAATAAATTAGCAGTTATCATTACCTGATATTTGTATCTTGGTTGTGTAATACATACAGTAAATGACATTCTTATACCCACTATATCCAAGTCAGGGTGCAAGTCAGGAAGACGCTCTAGGGCCTAAAGCCTAAGGTGCTCTGCAAAACAAGCTCATGAGATAATGAAACTATATTTTACCACTATGAGAAATTGTATTATTTTTTGTTATTTTTTGGGACATTTTTCACATTTTTATTACTTAAATTATTCTGGTGCAAATATCATTGCAACATCCTCCTGGAAGTTTTTTTTTGCTGTGAACACCACCATTTAGTGCTGTTTATTTTTAAAGGACGAGGTGCTGATGGTGACAAGATTGCTGTTACTGCAAGTGATTTATGTCATCTTATTTAACATAGCATGTGTAGAAAATTCCATTATCATAGCATTGGATCCTTTGCAGAACAAATAATGATTATTACCATTATGTCTGTGTATTTCACTTTGGCAGTCAGTTTTGATGGTTTCTTTTGGTTTTTGAACCAAACAGCAATTCTTATAGCTCCTTTTTGTTTCATCCATTTCGCTGGTTATTTTTCTATTACTCCTCTTATTCCCAGTACTCCAGTTCCTTACCTGAAAATCACAACATAAAAAAACAAAAAAAAATGTTTTAAATCATTGTAGGCATATGCAATTCATTCACACATCTATCATCATATTATATCACTGGAATGTCCGTTGTGGATTCAGAAATATTTAGACCCCTTCACTTTCTGCACTTTATTTTGTTGTAGATTTAATTTCAAATGGATAACTTTTCCATTTACCCCATCAATCTACACTCAATAGCCCATAATGACAAAATGAAAACATGTTTCCAAATGTAGTAAAAATTAAAAATGAGAATATAAATATTATCATATTGAATATTTTCATATAAGTATTCAGATCCTTAATTCAGTATGGGCTTCTACAAAAAAATGACAGTTTTGATTCTGCTTGAAAAAGTCTCTACAGCTTTGCTCACCTGTATTTGGGCAATTTATCCCATTCTTCTTTAAAGATCCTCTTACGCTCAATTAGATGGGCAGTGTCTGTAAACTGCCATCTTCAGGTCTTTCTCACAGATTTCTGTGAGGTTTAAGTCTAGGCTTTGGCTGGTCCGCTGAAGGACAGTGAGGTTCCAAAGCTGCTCCAGCGCTGCCTTGGCTGTAACCTTTCAAGCCACTGGTGTGCTGAAAGATGAACCGTCACTGGGGTCGCAAACACCTTTGGGCAAGTTTTTTTCAAGGACCACTCTGAGTTTGGCAGAATTCATTCCCTCAGTTCTGACCAGTCTCCTGTCCCCGCCACTAAGAGAGAAGGACCCCCATAGCATGATGTTGCTATTACCATACTTCACTGTAGGGATGGTAGTAGTGCATGACCTTTGCCAGATATAGTGCTTGGAGTTCTGGCCAAAGGGTTACAATTTTTATCTCATCAAAACTGAGAATCTTTTTCCTCATTCTTTGAGTCCTTTAAACTGACATTTGCTTTTTATTGAAGAGTGTCTTCCGTCTAACCATTCTACCATAAACATCTGATTAACTGAGTGCTGCTATGATGTTTGGCCTTCAGACAGGTCTCCCAATCTCAGCAGGGGACTTCTGAAGCTCTGTCAGAATGCTCATCGAGTTATTGGTCACTTCCCTGACCAAGGCCACCCTTGCCCAGTTACCCAGATTGGCTGGATGGCCCACTCTAGGAAGAGGGCCAGTGGATTTCAAACGTCTTCCATTTCATATTTATTGAGGCCACTGTGCTCTGAGGAACACTCAAAGCTTTAGAAATGGTTTTATACCCATATTCTGATGAATGCCTCATTTCAAGTCTATTGTGGAGGTCTACTGAGAATTCCTCAGACTTCATGGTTTGGATTTAATCTTGAAATGCAGTGTGCACGGTGGGGTGTTATAGAACTTTCAGAACTATGTCCAACAAATTCAGTTTTGCCACAGGAGGACTCAAGTTCTAGACACATCTCTAGGATAACTAAAGCAAACAGAATGTACCCGACCATAATTTAGAGTCCCACATCAAAGGGACTGAATGCTTCCATAAAGGAGACATTTTAGTTTTTGATTTTTAATAATATTGCAAACATTTCTGAAAACATTTTTTCACTTTGTCATTATGGGTCAGGGATTGTAGACTGATGGGCAAAAATGTCAAATGTATCTATTAAACTTAAATCTAAAAGTGTCTCCCATTATTTCACAGATTTTCCAGTTGGTCATGTCACCATAACATTACCAAGGTGATCATTGTGCTCACAATTATTTCCAGTCATGTGCTATTAAGTCGGCCAGTTTTTCTAATAAAGGAATTTTTGCTGATGGTATTTTGAAACTTTTTTCAATTTGTTGTTTAAGCATTTATTTTTTCTGTGTCTTAAATTTGCTATTTCTGTGTTTGTTTTTTGCATTAGAATATTTACATTATTTTTTACCTGGTTTACTTTTTATATTTGTTCAGTTTTGTGCTCTATTTTCTACTTGTTAGGATTTATTTGGTTAAGGCATTAACTCATACCTTGTGCCATATGATCATTTGAGTGAATCAAACCGTTACGAGTTTAATTAAAAAGTTTCAATTTTAACTCCTAATGCAACACAACAAGCTGATTTGTTTTGTGGCACTCCTATCTCGATAACAGCTAAGAGTCTTGGTAACAGTGTTTTTATCTCTTGAATATTTTACTTTCTTATTTTGCATGCCAGCTGATTTATGATGGAAATCTTAGAAATAAGGTGTGAAAGAGAAAGAGAAGAAAAACAAATCCTAACTAATCCTAATCATTCCTGAAAAAATCTGTCAAGAGTGCTTCTGCACACATAAACTTTATAAATATTACTGTTTCTCACTTATGCCTATGATTATGTTTTTTTTTTTGCATTAATGTGCAGATGATGCCAGCAGACTAAACAACTAAACTAAAAAGGCCGGTTCAGTCTTGGGAGTCAGGCAGAACACATTGTAAGAAGTGGTAGGAGAGCTGGTCACTCAGGAAACCTCTTAATGTTCTGGATAATGACTCTCGTCCCTTGTATGAGATCTTGGCTAAATAGAGGAGCATCTTCAGTAACAGTTTGAGACAGCATTGTTGATCCAAAGAGAGCTATATGAGGCTGTTTCTATCCTCAGTCATCAGACTCTATAATCAATCATGCCACGGCCCAGGTGGTGTTATTTCCTATGTGATAAATGGTATTGACCTTGGGTAGCAGACATTTTAACAGACAATGACGCTATATGTACTGTGCCAATGACACCCTCTACTATGAAATCGTACCTGATAAGTATGAACAATTTGAAACACTTTACATTTAATAAATACACTTTGTTAATTTGCTTGTAGAAAATTCTTGGTACATGTGTATTTGTACCTTGTAAACATACTTAAGATTACAAAAGTTAGAAAACAAGTATTTCTGAGCCATTTTTCTTGTCTACTGCTAATCTATCTATCTATCTATCTATCTATCTATCTATCTATCTATCTATCTATCTATCTATCTATCTATCTATCTATCTATCTATCTATCTATCTTCATAATATTTTCATGTTTATTTTTTTCTTATGAGTGTAGATATATTAGTTATGGTAAGGACACCCATTGAAACTCTACTGGGTATGACATGTGACATGTGCTATGTGCTATATAGTGCTATGTGCTGTTGTTATAGCACTGAAGCAGTCTCATGGCTTTTTCATGGCTTTGCTTTTTCTTTTCATGTGCATGGGCTTTCTGCAAGAACTCTTATTTCATGCCATGTCCAAAAGATAGGCAGTTTAGGTGAATTAGGAAAAGTATATTAAGCAAATAGAAGTAAGCGTGTGTCAGTGTGCCATTTTGTACTATGTAGAATCTCATCCAGGGCTAGTTCATGAATTTGCTTTTTTACCTCAACCCAGTGTTTTTTTAACCAGTGCACCAGGTATGCCATGGAAGTAATAGTGTAGAACACCTGGGTCTGAATCTGAGAAAGACAAGTTGTGCAGATGGTCGAGACCAGTCTGAGGAGCACAGGACTATCTGGAAAAGCTGGCATAAAAGCAGCTACGTGATTCCTATGCCGCAGACACAGCACTTAGAGTACTTCACATGCATCTTCAGGACAAGAAATGTTCACATTGTAATTCAGGAATGTAAAAATAGCAGAAGGTAAAAATCGATCCTAAAACATAAAAAGCAAGTTACAAACTTGATTATGTGTCTTCAGCTGTCCCTAATGAATATTGACTCATTGCTTCAGACTTTGTGTCAGGATTGAACAATTATTACTGTACATATTCATTTAACTTGTTTTTCTTTTCTTGTAACTGTTTCTTTGACATTATGTAGAGCACTATGGGCTACTGTATATATATATATATATATATATATATATATTCACGGCATTCGTAGTCTGTGTCACAATCTGATTGTATGGGTGGTTACCTACCAGGTAACGCTTGTGGTTGGCCAGCAATCTGCTAACATCCGCCACGGTGCCCTCAGTTTGTGAGGAGCAGATCATAGAATGGTTGAAATAGTTTACTGTCAAATAAATGCAAAGAGTACACGGCACGTGTTTCGCCCTCATTCTGGGCTCATCAGGTGTACACACTCCACTGCACTCCCTCTCAGGAATCGAACCTCGGACGTCAGCACCAGAGGCGATGCCCCTAACGTTGCGCCACGGCATGTGGTTCATTTATTTGGCAGCATGTAGATCGGGGTAATTACATTCACGGCATTCGTAGTCTGTGTCACAATCTGATTGTATGGGTGGTTACCTACCAGGTAACGCTTGTGTGAATGGGTGGGGTATGGCATCATCAAGCTATTTAGGATGACCATCGGTTTCCTTTTTGATATGGAAAAGGTACTATATAAATAAAATGTATTATTATTATTATTGTTATTATATATTCAAAGCATAAGTGTAACAGTAAACATTTTTATACATATATTTTCTTTTTCTTAGAGTTTGAACATATGAGAATTTGTATTATAATGTTTAATTTATATTTGCAGTTAAGTTTACCAAGTTAAAATTTATTAACATCTTGGTTTTCTTTAATTACACAATATAATGTTGAAGTCACGTGACAGCAATTGTTGCACTGGTCACATCCCAGAAATGACACTATAAATATGACAGAGAACACACTATTTGTTATTGTTTATGGATACAACTTTTTGGTGAACTTTAGCAGTAGTTAGCTCCTTATTCAAGTAGGTCCTTGTGATTGGATTCATATTTTGGTTTTGACTCTGTTTCTGAATTTGACCTTTGCTTTCACTTTGTCTTTTGGATTTGCCTGGTTTTGACCCTTCGCTACTACTTTTGATTATGTCTTTTGCCTTCCCTATCATCTCCTGGTCACGTTGAACACAGAAATCTCAGGCATGGTATGTGTCCTTAACTAAAAGAAACTCTTTGTGTGCTATTTAGGAAAATAATTTTTCAAGTATTGAATGGCCACTTTGCCATAAAGCCAAGGTTGGTGGAGTGTTGCAGTGGTGGTAGTTCTTCTGGATGTTTCTCCCATCTCCACACAGGTTCTCTGGAGCTTAGCCTAAGTGACGATCAGGTTCTTTATTACCAAGACCCTTCTCACCCAATTGCTCAATTTGGCTGGGTAGTCAGTTCTAGGAAGAGTCATGATTGTTCCAGACTTATTCCATTTAAGAATTATTGGGATCACTGTGCTTTTGGAAACCTTATGTGTTGCAGACAATTTTTTGTAGCCTTCCCCAGATCTGTGTCTCAACCCAATCCTTTTTACCTCTCTATTTGATATTTGCTGTTATATACTTTTCCAATGGTGGGGACCTTCAATAGACTTTTGTGTGTGCCTTGTCTAATCAAGTGCAATTAATTGAATTTACAACAGGCAGACTCCAAACAAGATGCAGAAACATCTCAGTGATACCCAAATGAATGGAATGCACCAGAGCCAAATTTCAAGTGTCATAGCAAAGGATCTGAATACTTGTGTCTGTTGTGTCTCAGGTAAGTAACTCAATACTGGAAAGCACTCTCAACAACTAATGGGATGCCAGAGACAAGTCCAACTGCAAACTGCTTTATTTCAAACATGATCTTCAATATATACAAGAACAGCCTGATGCAATAAAAGAACAGTCTGATGCAATCTAATTGACACTGGATAGATGTACTGTATTACCTTTATAGGGATATACACTACACCAAGTTCTAGTATACAACTGGAATGAACAACCCTTTCATTGCCAAAATAAAAGCCCCTTTTAAAACAGGCAAAACAACAAAGAAGTCCTACCCAACTGTGTTAATGTGATATTTCTGTTTTTTATTTTTAACTAGCTGAAATACCCAGCGTTGCCTGGGAGGAAAATAAAGGGTTTTTTTCATTGTTTGAGAAAAATATAATTAAAAAAACACAACTTTACAAATAAAAATAAATTAACAAACAATAAAGACTCACTTCACTAATGTGCTTGTCTTGCGGTCTTGTATATATGTTATCATCCAGTTGATTCTCGGAACCGGCCAACTCTATTTAATTTCAAAAGCAACAGGGTTGCTGTGGTGCTCAAACATAAAGAATGCCGGCAGTCACCTCCAGTTCGATCTCTGGTGGTCATTCTGAGTATCCACTGGATGATAACATGCATACAAGACTGCAAGATCACCCCCCACCCTACCCAGAAGCGGGTGGGTTAGGGTTGATTTCACCCTACAGTACTTTTAGTCGACCATTGAGAAACATGTGTACCAAGTTTTATGAAAATTGCTCCAGCCGTTTGGAAGTGATGCTGGAACATACATACATACATACACACACATACATTGACTTTTATATATATAGATAAATTTGCAAAAATTCCAAAAATACTATTTTTGCCTTGTTGCTATTACATTGTGTTTGATGAAGGAAAAAATGAATTTAAACAGTTTTAGCATAAGGGCGCAGCATAACAAAATAGTTTCTGAAGGCACTATATATTCTCATACTCAGAACCAAACACCAAGTACTTATATTTGACTAAATCCCATAATTAGACAGTTGTAATTCATATTCAGAGTTTTGTATAAGTAATCCAAAAAATCAAATCATCCATCCATTCATCCATTTTCCAACCCGCTGAATCCGAAACACAGGGTAACGGGGGTCTGCTGGAGCCAATCCCAGCCAACACAGGGCACAAGGCAGGAACCAATTCCGGGCAGGGCGCCAACCCACCGCAGGACACACACACACCCACACACAATCAATTAATTATCAAATTTGTATATGTTAATTATTGAGCACACCATCACAAGACAAATACATAAAAAAATGATACATTTCAACAAAGAAACAATTTCGGCTCAGAATCAGTATTTCTCAACCTTTATGGTGTCGTGACCCGACTTTTTCTCAAGTAAGTATCCAGGTGAATTAAGCACATACATCAAAACAGGCGGGGCGATCCCTCCCATACCCTGAGGACAATCGTCACCCTGGTAAATTAAGCATGACCCATTGCTTGTCCCACTGCAACTCTTTACTATTATAAACAGTAGCAACTCTGAATTACAATGTGTTACTCAACCACTAGGGTTGCAACCCACTTTTGGATTGTTGGCTGCCGCTATTGGGTCGCAACCCAGTAGTTGAGTAACACAGCTCAAAATTGCAAGATGGATTTCCATAGCCAGAAGGAGGTTTATTGAGTGTATCTGTAGCTTTCAGGAATAACTGGAATCAGCAGGAACATGACTTATGTAATGCAATGAGGAGGAATAATGAAGTCACATGATGGAGACAAATATCATGCACTATGCAAACAAACAAGTAATACTTAAATCAATAATTCACATGTATAATGCATTATTACATGAACTGCTGCTCAAAGCAAATGATATACTTATCTTTTTATTGTGCTTTATGAGTATATTAGCTCACATGTCATCATTACTTTCACTTCATTTCTTGGATATTGTTTTAAAAAGGTATGTAAGATGATATAGTGGTCAGTATTTATGGGAACACTAGTTTTAACTTACTAAAATATTAATTTAAAATATTTTTGTTTACTATAATTACTATTACCATTCATGTAATGTTGTGGATTACTTTGTGTATAAGTGAATGTGTTTTTGTGAAATTCATTGTACAAAAGTTTCCCATAATTTTACCTCACTACCCAAAGTAAGTGAAAAGTACATTAAAAACTCATCATGGCTAATAAATCATAAGTGGTCAGCTGTGCAAATTTGACTCTCAGCCCAAATTATGCTCTAAGCCCCCAAATCCCCCTCCTAAATCTTTCATGCATTCTTTACCCTCCTTTACAGTTTAACTAGGTAAGTATTTAAAGACAATAAACTACTACCAACATATAATCAGGCGCCAGGTTTCCCACTGTTATGTCACTGGTTAAAATACAATCCCTCTCAATAATGGCTTTTAAATCTAAATTTCTCTTATCTTTAATACTGTATCCATATAACATCTTTAAAGCGCATTGTTGAATAATGCGATATACAGGAAAAACTGCTGAACTGCTCTCAAAATGAGCAACATCTCATATTTATGTGGTGCTAAACAATCCAGTTCTCCCTTCATAGAGTCAGAATTAAACCAATAAATTTTTCTTACTTGATCATTTTAAATTCTTTTACTTTAATTTTGTCAGGCATATAGTAAATGTAATACATTATTCTTGTTTATTCAAGGTGCATGGTTCTTGGCAAAAGTTCTTTAGAATTTTCACTGGGTACAAGTGGCAGGCGTGTAAATTACGTCAGAAGACACTGTAATGGTGCGTAAATTAAGTCAGAAGATACTGTAAAGCCACTGACAAGTTGCATCAGCCTGGGAATGGAATCATTGATAAGTCACTAACAGTATGACCTTGGCATTTTATCATTCAAATGACTAACTTCAGTGCCAGCTGCAGAGGAGCCTATAAAAATGGCAAACCTACCACGGTGGCACATTCTCCAACTACTTCATAACAACTCTTCCCTTAAGGATATTAAACTACCTAATAGAGTGATATAGATATAAAGAGCAAGATTCCATTCGGTCATCTGTAGTAAGCATTGCGTAGTACTACATTGGAGTCAAAAGCAGGACAAGTAGAAGATTTACTTTCTGACTCCTCAATGTGCCATGTGCTGTGGAGATGGACTTGCTCTGCCCTTCTGAGGAGTTGCTGGGGAGTCTTGAGCTCAAGATCTGAGATATGGAATTTCTGTTCCAACATCTATACAGGCAGGAAGACAGCTGAGAGACTGTTTCCCTCTTCAGCTCTACCACTACTTCTCAATTTGCTGAGGTCCTGGATGTGTGACTGCTAGCAGACCTTTGCAAAGGATCTTGGAGCTGGGGATAGCAGATTGTGTTGTGACGCCCGACGAACATTGTGAGGCAGAGCCTGTAAAGTAGATTGTAGTTGTGTTACAGAACTTGTGAGCAGGGAGAGTCTTGAAGCTGAGATCTTGCAGCATCAGTTCAGGAAGGAAGACCAGCAAGTGAGCGGTACATCTGCAACTTCACAAATAATGGACAGATCACCACACAGAAGTACACTGTTATTCCTCTACTGTACCGCATGTCAGCACAGTGCTCAATATCCCTGCTGCACCACCTAATAACACAGACCTCAAGACCCCCTGCTGATGTGCCTTTGTCACCAGATGCCTGGTTGCAGCTGAAGAAAAGTCCACCTTGCCATTTTGAAGAGTTTGTGCACTGCTGCAAGGAGTTCGAAGTTGTTTCTAGGAGCAGCTGACGTTGAAGGTAGGGCTATGTAATGGCATTGAAATATTGTATCAGCATGGGAATGCCATCACCGATGAGTCACCAGCAGTATAAACTGCCATTCCATTATACAAATAAGCAGCTTCAGGGAGCTATAAAAAGGGCAAGCCTTTCACAGTCACAGTTAATAAACGTAGTGTGGCTAAAGGAAACCTTCCTTTGAAGGTCAATGGGCTACCTAAAAGAGTAATGTAAAGAGCAAGCATTATTTGAGCACTGCAATACCCGCTGCACTTGTGTGATGTACCCTGTAGTTTTGTTCATCCTTTATTTTAATTAGTAAACGTTTTAAATCAAAGTCATTACTGACATAAGGGGAGCAGCTTCATCAAGTTTGCAGACAACACCACTGTAACTGACCTTATAAGTGACAATGATGATGCTCCTTACAAGAGTGAGGTAAACAACCTGACTATATGATGTCATAACCACAACCTTTCCCTGAATGTCGGCAAAACAAAATAGGTCATTGTTAACTTCAGAAAAAACAAAGGCAGTCACACTCCACTCCACACCAACGACTCCCCTGTCGAGACAGTTAGCACTTGAGGTTCCTGGGTATCCAGATTGCTGACTGCCTTTCGTGGTCTATCAACGTGTTTTGCATTCTCAAAAAGGCACAGCAAATGCTCTTTTTCCTGAAGAGGCTAAAGAGTTTGGGAACTAAGACACTAGTGAACTTCTACAGCTGCACTATTGAAAGTATATCCTGGCCGGATACATCACAGTGTGGTTTAGCAACATGACTTGTGAGGATTGCAGACTCCTCCAAAGTACTGTCCATACAGTTTCTAAAATCATTAGGGATGCTCTTCCATAACATCACACCATCTGCTCAATTAGATGTTTGAGGAGAACTAAATCCATCATCTCTGATGATGGCCACCCAGCTCAACCAGAGTTTTAATTTCTGCATTTTGTAACGTGCTATAGGAGCCTCACCTCTTGCTCCATCCACTTCAAGGACAGCTTCTTCCTCAGGCAATAAGGTTACTAAATTCTCAGTAATCTGGATCCTACCTGTCCTGTGTCTTGTACCCACCTGCTGGTTTATTTATGTTCACTCATACTGTGCATTACATTGTTTAAATAATTTACTCCTGTATATTCCATCATCACCAAAACTGTGGTACAAGAATTTCACTATGCTCTCACAGTGTATGTGACACAAAAGATCTCTAATCTAATCTAATCTAATCTAAATGATTTCCTTGCATTAAGCTTATTCTAATTTTGTGACCTACAGTGCATCCGGAAAGTATTTACAGCGCATCACTTTTTTCACATTTTGTTATGTTACAGCCTTATTCCAAAATGGATTAAATTCATTTTTTTCCTCAGAATTCTACACACAACACCCGATAATGACAACGTGAAAAAAGTTTACTTGAGATTTTTGCAAATTTATTAAAAATAAAAAAATTGAGAAAGCACATGTACATAAGTATTCACAGCCTTTGCCATGAAGCTCAAAATTGAGCTCAGGTGCATCCTGTTTCCCCTGATCATCCTTGAGATGTTTCTGCAGCTTCATTGGAGTCCACCTGTGGTAAAAACAGTTGACTGGACATGATTTGGAAAGGCACACACCTGTCTATAGAAGGTCCCACACTTGACAGTTCATGTCAGAGCACAAACCAAGCATGAAGTCAAAGGAATTGTCTGTAGACCTCCGAGACAGGATTGTCTCGAGGCACAAATCTGGGGAAGGTTACAGAAAAATTTCTGCTGCTTTGAAGATCCCAATGAGCACAGTGGCCTCCATCATCCGTAAGTGGAAGAAGATCAAAACCACCAGGACTCTTCCTAGAGCTGGCCAGCCATCTAAACTGAGCGATCGGGGGAGAAGGGCCTTAGTCAGGGAGGTGACCAAGAACCCGATGGTCACTCTGTCAGAGCTCCAGAGGTCCTCTGTGGAGAGAGGAGAACCTTCCAGAAGGACAACCATCTCTGCAGCAAGCCACCAATCAGGCCTGTATGGTAGAGTGGCCAGACGGAAGCCACTCCTTAGTAAAAGGCACATGGCAGCCCGTCTGGAGTTTGCCAAAAGGCACCTGAAGGACTTTCAGATCATGAGAAAGAAAATTCTCTGGTCTGATGAGACAAAGATTGAGCTCTTTGGTGTGAATGCCAGGCGTCACGTTTGGAGGAAACCTGGCACCATCCCTACAGTGAAGCATGGTGGTGGCAGCATCATGCTGTGGGGATGTTTTTCAGCGGCAGGAACTGGGAGACTAGTCAGGATAAAGGGAAAGATGACTGCAGCAATGTACAGAGACATCCTGGATGAAAACCTGCTCCAGAGCGCTCTCGACCTCAGACTGGGGCGACGGTTCATCTTTCAGCAGGACAACGACCCTAAGCACACAGCCAAGATATCAAAGGAGTGGCTTCAGGACAACTCTGTGAATGTCCTTGAGTGGCCCAGCCAGAGCTCAGACTTGAATCCGATTGAACATCTCTGGAGAGATCTTAAAATGGCTGTGCACCAACGCTTCCCATCCAACCTGATGGAGCTTGAGAGGTGCTGCAAAGAGGAATGGGCGAAACTGGCCAAGTATAGGTGTGCCAAGCTTGTGGCATCATATTCAAAAAGACTTGAGGCTGTAATTGCTGCCAAAGGTGCATCGACAAAGTATTGAGCAAAGGCTGTGAATACTTATGTACATGTGATTTCTCAGTTTTTTTATTTTTAATAAATTTGGAAAAACCTCAAGTAAACTTTTTTCACGTTGTCATTATGGGGTGTTGTGTGCAGAATTCTGAGGAAAAAAATGAATTTAATCCATTTTGGAATAAGGCTGTAACATAACAAAATGTGGAAAAAGTGATGCGCTGTGAATACTTTCTGAATGCACTGTATGTATTGTACAGGATATTTAATACTTAACGTGTAGTTTTTTTATGTGTCTAAAAGGCTGGAAACCACAGGGTACTAAAGCTCAGCCAAAAGAAACAGTTTTCATGCCATGATTGCTTGATCTATTAACTTTATTATACCATGGTACAATAGCAAGCCTAAATACAGCAGACATTAAATCAATGGGAAGGTTCTCGGGCTGTGATTCTGTGAAGAGAGAATGTTTGTAGCCTCAGAAAATAAGAAAATGATCAGCTGTTGCACAAATCAAGAAAAACTAACATAAAAGTGACATATCTTCACTGATCAGTTGTGCCTCTAAGGCTTACCAGGTTCTCTATTTCCAGTTCTCTATATCATTGCTCCACCTGGCAGAGATCAAAATGCATGAAGCATTTTAGGATGCATAGGGCACATTTTATTTTTATCATTTAAGCTGGCAGACAGGATAATAACTGATTTGAAAGCCATGATAATAGTGGAAATTAAAAATGTAGCAATCAGTAAAATATAGCTTTCTCTTCGACAAAAATAAAAAAAAAGGTGGTCAGAAGAGGGCTGAACATCCAACACATAGATTGGCTGGCAAAGCTATTTAAAAATGGGCAAGACAAAAAGAAACTCCAACTTGAAATGACACTTAGTGATCACTAAAGAAAGAAGGATCATTTGTCCTCTATTCAAATGATAACATAGGGTTGTTTCAGAAAGTATTCTGACTTCTTTACTTTCTGGCCCTTGTAGATTTAATTTTAAAGGGATAAATTTGCCATTTTTGCTCATCAATCAAAATATGTTCATTAAATTGAACAAATGTTTATTAAAAATTCAAAACTGAAATCTCCCATTTACATAAGTATTCAGATCCTTTGCCATAACACTCCAAATTGTAGTCAGATGCATCCTACTTGCTTTAATTATCCTTAAGATGTGTCTACAACGTGATTGGAGTACATCTGTGGAAAACTGAATCAATTGGACATTGTTTAGAATGGCACAAACCTATGTATACACGGTCCTAAAATTCACACTCTGTAGACCTCTGTGATTAAATTGCAGTGAGGCATAGATCACAGCAAAGGGGTAAAACCATTATTAAAACCTTTGAATGTTCCCAGGAGTACATGGGTCTCAATAAATGTGAAATTGAAGAAGTCAGGAACCAACCTAGAATTGGCCGTCTAGGCAAACTGAGCAAACAGGCAAGAAGGGCCTTATTCAGGGAACTGACCATAAACAAAATGATCATTCTAAGACAAATTCAAACATCTATCTTCTGAGATGAAAGAGCCTGTCAGAAGGATGACATTTTACTGTAGAGTGGCTAGATATAAGCAGCTCTTGAGGAAAAAGAATATAACAGTTTAAGTCACAGAGAGCATGAGAATAAATATTCTCTGGTCTGATAAGACCAAAACTGAGCTCTTTGGGCAGGAGCTCCAATCACTCTCACTTGTGAAATCAGGCCCTGCTCATCACCTGCCTAACACCATCTCCTGTTTGTGGCAGCATCATGCTGTGGAGGTGCTTTTCAGTGGCAGGGACATGGAGACCTATCAGAATTAAGGGAATGATTAATTCATCCAAATAAAGAGAGGCCATTGGTGAAAACTTGCTCAAGAGTTCACATGATGTTAAACTGGGGAGATAGTTCACCTTTCAGCATAAAAATGACCTGAAACATACAGCCAAGACAACCGTGGAGTGGCTTTGGAACAAGACATTGACTGTCCTTGACTGATTCAGCCAAAGCCCAGACTTAATCCTTGTAGAAGATTCCTGGAGAGACCCAAAGATGGCAGTTTACAGACTCTTCCCATCCAGTCTAATGGATCTTGAGAGGATCTATCAGAAACAATGGGATCAACTGCCCAAATCTAGACGTACAAAATTTGTAGAGACCTGCCCAAAGAGAATCACAGCTGTAGTTGCTGCCAAAGGGGCTTTATCAAAGTACTATATTAAGGGAATGAATACTGCTACGAATGAGAAATTTCAGTTTTTGATTTTTAATAAATTTGTAAACGCTTCTGAAAACATATTTTCACTGCCATTGTGGGTTATTGATGGGCAAATTTTGCAAATTTATACATTTTAAATACATATACATACACATATACATATACATACATATTAAATCTACAACACAGTAAAGTGTAGAGAAAGAGAAGGGTTCTGAATACATTATGAATACACTGCATTTGCTACCACATAATAATATTGCAAAAATAACACAGAAGCTTTGGATGCACGAAGTGCCCAGGTGAATACCTAAGATAACTTCTTAATAGGTAAAATTAAAATTCAAGACTCCTTAAAATGTACTACAATTTAAAAAATCACAAGTGTTGCTGGCTGCAACAGACCTACAGATCTTTCATTTTTTTCGATAATTTGCTTGAACATTCCGGTTGATTTTGCGACGTCTCTCATTGCACCTAGTATCATGGTTCACTTGCGGCAGTGATTTATTTGCGAGAATCCGAGAGAGAGGCTGCGGGCTGAGGGGAAGGGGAAGCGGGACCTCAGGAGTGGGGAGCCGGGCAGGGCTCTCCTCACTCACGCGCCAGCCTCTGTTCGAGTCAGTCTACCTCTTGCCACGTGTTGGAGCGTACCTTGTCTATACTTAGCTAGTGATACCTGTTTGTTCACAGCAGACATTATCATCTAGAGATTGTTAAGGACTAACGTTTGACGTTTTTGAGAGAGAGATCAGAGCTACGTGTTTTTTTAGAGTGTAGCTGCTGATTGGCAGAGATATCATGGCCACATGCTTTTCTCCACGTGCTGGAACCCACCTACCTTCCGCTTGGCCAGAATTACATTTTTAAAAAAAATTTTATTGATTTTTAAAGTTTGTCCTGTTTCACTACTACGTGGGCAGAGCCTTGGGGGACATCTAGTTGTTAATAAAAACATTTTTCAGATTGAAATGTCACTGTGACCACCAACTAACAGAAATTGTGTCACAATTAAGATCCTTATGACACTGCGAGAGTTTTAGCAATGAGTGTGAAAGGTTGCAGTAATGAAAGAGTTGAAGCTGGTTATAGCAACTTTATATTTAAGTAAGTCTTTGAGGAAGATAGTTTATTCAGAATCAAAATAAACTGGGTTTGATTTTGCAGGTTTAATAAAAGCAATAGTACAAAAAAGAAGTTATTTTAGAGAATTATTTATAGCTGATAAGACTTTACAGGTATTTCATGCAAAACGCTTCAAAGATGTGTACACAAACTACCAGTGTCCTGTATATTTTAGTTATGTATTGAGTTCTGTATTTAGAAACTTAAAAAAGTACCAATAAACTGTAAGATGTATTCCAATCACATATGATGACTTTTCTAATTATTAACACATATGAACTGATCAGATATAAGATGACATGTTTCCAGTAGATTTCTTTTAATGCAGCTGCTCAGTTTGTCTGCTCCAACAAAACAGTACGGGCAGAGTAGTTAAGTGTCACATACAGTTATGCAGAAGGGTGACTGGTTGGCCCCAGTTTTGTCACAGCCAGAAGCAATAAAGAAAATAGGATGCTCAGTACTTCAGTTTTATTAAAATTTTATTAAGAGGACAACACAGTGACAAAAGAAAGGGCGAACAATCACAGGAGGTTCACTTAAAATATAACATTGCTGAATGTCAACAATGATCAGCTACGTAATTGGGCCAGGCATCTCTCAACTGTATTTAAAAATATACTCTTGTAGGCGCTATGAAGTGAAAGCTTTAATAAATCATTCTTTTGGGGCAGCATATGGTAATTCACTATACAAAGATAATCTGATTGGCATTAAATGACATGAATTTTTACTTAAACCTGCATTCTCTTGTCAACTTTTCAAACACACACATATTCAGTTCAGGGCTGTTGAGAGCCAACCCAGGCCTGGCTGCCCGTCCATCACAGGGCACAGAAGCTTTTATTTTGAAAAAAAAAACTGAAGGATAAAACTAGAAATGTACAAATAAAAGAAGATACATTGTAATTCATTCGCATTCAGTCTATTCTTATTGTATTCAAGGTTTTATTAAAAAATGAATCTAATTAGCAAGGAGATCATCATCTGAGCACAGGCAAAAGTAGGCAATGTCCAGATTTATATTTTAATACACAATTTGATTTAACCATTTATTAAAAATGCACCCATTTCTACGTCTGCTTCATCAGCACAGGGTCATAGGAGTGACTGGATTATAACTGAGTCATATAACAACATTGAAATGCAAGATGTAATGTCATAAATGGTGTACATCACTGGCCACATATCCAGACTATTCTTTTCAAATATTTCGAAAACACTTTTTTGGTTGCACCTTAAAAACAATGTAAATGCTGGAAGGTAAAAAACGTCCAATAAAGGACAATGTGTCATGGTTTCAAACATTTATTGATATTTAGGGAATAGTTTGCACACATAAACTAAATAATAAAAATGGTAAATGTTGTTTCTCTGACAAATAGTTACTCTGAACTGTTATACATTGATATCGGTTGAACAAATTATCAGCCTTACAGCTGTAATCATTTGCTAAACATCAGCATAACAATGTAAATACAATGTGGACAAGACACTGCAGGATACACTGAGCAGTACTGCCTTATTGCACAAAGCCATGGCTTCTCGCTACACTGCTGATGGCAACACAAATTCATTTACAAAGCCATCATGAAGTTTCAGACAACACACCCAAATTTTCATTGTTGGTGGGAATTTTAACCACCTAGAGCTGAAATCTGTACTTCCTGAATTTTACCAAAAATTCCTGATGAGAGAAGACAAAACATTGGACCTTGCATACACAAATATTCGTGAAGAATACAGAGCTGCTCCATGCCACACGTGGCCTAGTCTGATCTCAACTCATATATATATATATATATATATATATATATATATATATATATATATATATATATATATATATATATATATATATATATATATATATATATATATATATATATATATATATATATATATATATATATAGTGTAATGGACAGCCAGGATTCTTACCCAGCTAGGATGCCTTCATAACAGAAGAACCGGTGTGAGGAGTGTGTTCAGGGCATCCCCCTGACTATTGCTGACTGTGTGCTGTCTATTTATGTAATATGAATAAACGTGTGTTAGATAGATAGATAGATAGATAGATAGATAGATAGATAGATAGATAGATAGATAGATAGATAGATAGATAGATAGATAGATAGATAGATAGATAGATAGATAGATAGATGATACGACAATAAAGGCTGCTTAATTTAACTTGATTGCTCCTATGGAATGGCACATGAAAAACAAAATTTAAATGACACTTTGCATATCACATAAAAATCTTTAAGATACCTCAGTCAATAATTCAATTAATTGCCAACATTTAATGGATAACCTGAAGGCTCAAGTGATCATTCCGTTACAACTACCAATCAAAAGGCTGGGCTTATTTGCACTCAAGGAACCAACGTTAATATGTCCACAGCTTCCTTTATTAGACACACTGTCAGAACTAGCAGATTCTTCCCTGTACAACAGCTTGTTTCAGCAGACCCATTTTACCTTGGGTGTGGCCCTAACACAGTCTCAAGTAACCATTCCATTCCAAAATGTAATTTACTACTAGACCATAAGACTGCAACAAGCCAATCATGGAGTTTAATGTGGATCCTGCACTGAGACCAGCCTTGCTAAAGGACAAAAATGTACATAAGCAGGAGAATCCATACGTAAAGGCAACACATTTGTGTTAGCAAAAGAGGATCACTATTCCAAACCTCAAAGAATGTAATTGAAGTGCAACCTTCTACGACAAGGTGTGACCAAAGCCAACAGAGACAAAAACATCTAGGCAAAGACATACAAAGCACATTCATCATCTCCTTCAATGTTTGTGATATGTTACAGCAAGGGGTTGCTCTCTTGTGTATGTTTATGTTTCTTTATTGTTATTATTATACACCTGCATATCCATGCAATTACTTAATCAGCCAATCATGTGGCAGCAGCACAGTGTATAAAATGATGCAGGTACAGGTCAGGAGTTTCAGTTAATTTTCACATCAAACACCAGAAGGAGGAAAAAATTTGATTTTGACTATGGTATGATTGCTGATGGTTTAAGTACTGTACACCTGTAACTTCTAATCTCCTGGGATTCTCATGCTCAACAATTTGTGGAGTGTACTTAGAATGGTGAGAAAATTTTTAAAAACATCCAATGAGCATCATTTCTGTGGACAAAAACACCTTGTTGAGATAATGGACAGACTGGATTGGGCTGACAGAAAGGCTATGGCAACTCAGGTAACCACTTTGAACAACTGTAGTGAGCAGAAACACATCTCAGAATGCACAACACATCAAAACTTGAGTAAGATGCACTACAAGAGCAGAAGAACATATTTGGATTCATTCCTGTCAGCCAAGAACAGAAAGCTGTGGCAGCAATGGGCACAGGCTTAACATAACTGGACAGCTGAAGATTGGAAAAGCATAGCCATTATCTGATGAATCTCGATTTCCATTGAAGCAC
Source organism: Erpetoichthys calabaricus (assembly GCF_900747795.2). NCBI lineage: Eukaryota > Metazoa > Chordata > Cladistia > Polypteriformes > Polypteridae > Erpetoichthys > Erpetoichthys calabaricus. The sequence continues at coordinate 188,733,574 of NC_041399.2, forward strand.
ACAGATGGTAAAATCAGAATTTGGCATAAGCAGCATGAATCTATGCACCCACCCTGCTTTGTATAAATAGTCCATGGTGGTGGTGTAATGGTGTTGGGTATTTCTTCCCAGCACACTATGGGCTTGTTAATACCAATCAGTCCTCGCTTGAATGCCACAGCCTATCAGAAAAATGAAAACATCTATAGCATTAGTAGAGTTTTTGATTAACATGGGATTAAGTGTAAGAATCTGAAACTGCCATTTCAGCTTCACACATCTATACAAGTAGGTGGCGACCAAGAAATATTTTTAAAGTTCTTAAAGGTGCGATCCATGATTTCTTTTATTTTCACAAACTGTTGAATTGACTCAGATGAAGCCATCATGGGTACTCCTCGGGTCACTTTGCCACACTATCTGTAACAGGTCCCTACAGCAAGTGTGACTAGACTTCAAGAGACTGCGGGCATGAACAAGTATCAATTACAATCCACAATTCCTGCCCTTCACATTTTTATTTCTTCCAGTTTCTCTCCATAACTAACTTCAATGTAGGAAGTGTATCAATCAAAGTGCCTTGTAATCTTTGGACGCATATCTTATAAATGCACCCTATGTATGATCACTAGTTTTACAAATAAGGTTAAAAAAATAAGGCAGATTTTTAAGTGAGCTGAATATAACTCTTGTTGCTACAAATGTAAAATTATGTTTTTTTCTCATACAATTAATATTAATTTTTAACTTATTACACAATTCATAGGCCAAGTGTGAAATCTGTATGAATTAAAGTCAATAATGTTAGGACTAGAATTATTGCTAGATCTACACTACCATTTCAAATTTCTATTTAATTGTTTATATGGAATGCACAATACATCAAGTGTATTATTTACCTTCATTATAATAAAATATTCCATATTACATCAATGATTTATAACAGCTTTTAAATGATCTCATTTTGAAAATGTCTTGATGTTCTTGTGGCTTGAGCATAAACAAGAGGAATCAATTGAATGGAGTCATTAAAATCATTTATGATTCAGGAAAACAGCCCAAAATAGCTCTTGCATTATATAGCCACTAAATGGAAAATGGTATTGTAATTATTCCTAACAAGGAAAAACTTCAGAACTTGCATATTTTACAATCTTTTTAATAAAATAATCATAGCAGAAAACAATTAGCACTGACGTTGTGTTCATCTATCCATCCATTTTTAAACCCACTTATTTTGAGCAGGGTCACAGGGAAGCAGGAGCCTATCCCAGCATGCACAGAGAGCAAAGCAGGAGGTATCTTTGGACAAGGCGCCAGTCCATCACAGGCTGAACACATTCACACATAAACACACACTAGGGCCTGTTCAGCATTGCCAACCTAGCAAACTTGCATGTCTTTAGACTGAGCAACTGAGAACTGAGCAAATAAAAGGAACATTTAATAATAAAAAATCTGACATTTTAATACACTTAATTATATTACAATCCATCCATCCATCCATTATCCAACCCGCTGAATCCGAACACAGGGTCACCGGGGTCTGCTGGAGCCAATCCCAGCCAACACAGGGTGCAAGGCAGGAAACAAACCCCGTTATATTAAGCCCACCACAGTTATATTAAAATAATATTTATTTTTTAACTGTTATCTATTTTACTTACTTATGCACTTGTTTTTGTCAGTTTATGTATTCTCAATATGTCACTTTTAGTTATTCTAAATTTTTACAAATAAAAACAATTGTAAAATATGTACAATATCCCAGTCATGTATAATTTTGGCTGTAAGTAACTAACAGTATAAACAGCTTTGTTCAGTTAAGTTAAGATTGAATTGTGTTTTAATTTCATGCATTAGATGCCACAGGAGGACAATGTTTTACCAAAATTATGGAACATCAAGTAACACCATGTCAAAAAGGTATATCCTCAATTTCAGAAAGACTTTTTGTGTGCATTTCATTCTCTTTGGGCATTGTGTGTAAGTTTGGGACAAATTTTGAAACCTCATTCTGAATAGCATATCTAGGTGACACAGACATTTTCAGTTGTATTAAGGAATCTCACTCCATTACTAAAAAATAAATAAACTCAAACAGCGTAGAATATTTAGGTCTGACTGCTAATATAAGCTATAAATTTCCAGCCACAGATTTTGTGTATCTAATGAAAATTATTAATATGAAATGTTGCCAAAGTTCTGTTTCTCATGACCTGAATTAGAAAACACAAAGAGAATGGATTAATATAAATATTTCATTCTAAACGTTTTAGATTAAAAAAACAACAGTCCAAACTAATTATATGAAGTGAAAATTTTACAGTTCGAAAGCCAAATTCTTGTAGAAACAAATCATGAAAACACAGCAGCAGCGGTTTTCATGTCTATTAGATAGATAGATAGATAGATAGATAGATAGATAGATAGATAGATAGATAGATACTTTATTAATCCCAAGGGGAAATTCACATACATACATATTAGTGACCACCTTTGTGATATTAACCTATTCACTATGTACATCTCTTTATGTTTCTTTTTCTACCTAAACATTTAAAGCTAACCATTATGGACATAGGCTTCCTTTTTCTTTAAGTTTTCTATACATTTTGGTAACTTATTGCAAACATTCATAAGTAATAAATTATGATACACCAGGCTGACAACAGGTTATTAATTTTCATAATTATGGCTTTTCCACCCAGATGTTATTCAGACCCACTCCATTTGCAGAATCAACCCTCACCCTGGTTGTGCCATACATCATATCAACTTGGTTTTATGCACGTAATATTTCAATAATATAGACATTAGCCTAATTCACTTGGCATATAAAAGGGCAATGCGTGTTTCAAACATTTTTGTTTCAGGGCTTTGCAGAGTCTTTCACTTGAGCAGACTAACTGATTTAAACTTTAATGTGCCAGTACTGAGAAAAGGGAATCGAGTAACCATTAATTATTTATTTTCAAATAAATGATTAAAGAAAAGGACACAATAAAATATTGTTTATTTTAAAATAACTACCAATGCTGTTGTGTCTTTTCCAATATAAAAAAATCAAGCCTAGACTAAAACAGTGAAGCGGGATTAATTACTTTGGTGCAATTTTCAAAACAACAAATAATTTAAATAACTTAGAGATAAGTTACTCATCTGGAAAATTCACCATCCAACTCGTTTATTTTGTTTCTAAAAAGGTTAAAAAAGTAAAAGATGTGCATATAACATGTAACCTGCCTCAGTAGTTTTCTACAAGCACTTTTATGAAAACCCGTAATTTTAAGTTGTAAATTACAAGGAAGCTTTTCTTACACTAATTATTTTTGTAATAAACACCTTTTGAGAAAAACACTTTAGGATAACATTACATTCTTGGCTTTTGGAACAATCTAAATAATCGCACCTTCCTAGTAAACAAATCATGATGTGTTTCCACTAAATCACTGACTGTTTGGCAAAGGCTAAATGGACTACATGATTGTTCAAGGTCGACCACTGTCTATTTTGCTGTGTTTTGCTGTTCTATTTTGAACTAAAGCAAATAAAAGACTAGACCAATAAGTATTTTCATAAAAGCATAATATGTTATTCTAGTTTTAATTTGATTTAATTCTGAGAATCTTTAGCGCATTTGGCCTTTCCATCAAGACAATAAAAAAATGGAGTAAAAACATGACCTGTGTAATAAAGTTAACAGCACATGTTCCAGGACACAAAAGCTGCAGAATCTCAACGCTTGGCAATGATCAATTTATTTAGTACAATTTCCCTGATCCATCCCATTTAAGTGGAGTTACATAATGGAAGGGACCTTAGGAACACATAGAGAGCACAGCCAATAATTAGTGCTCAAGCATTGGGCCAAAAAACTTTTTTTCCCATAGAGAAGCAATTGTTAGTACTGACTGGGCCCTCTGTGGGTGCGTGGATGAGCATGTCCTGTGATGGACTCGCACATTGTGCAGGGGTCTCTACCACTTTTTGCCCAATGTTAATGAGATCTGGGATAGTTTGGGGATTTTATTTTTGAGTTTGGTATTTAGGTCCAGTAAGCTTTCATTTTGCAAGATTTTTTTATTTATTTAATTTTTTATTGATAAATTGGAAAAGAATACAGCAAAAGAAAGCTTACAATATTAACTGGTTTTTGGGCTATATAAGAACAAAAAACCAAACACCCTCCCATAGTAAATGTTTTTGCTTTTAGGAAGCTCTTTTTGTTTCTAGGACTGTGTACTCAACTCTGACCTTTAATCAGTCTTGTGCATTCATGTCATTAGATATCCATGGTACTTGATTTAGCTTTATTTATTTTGTTTTTTGTTTAGTATTTCCTTCAATAATCCATCCTTTTAAATAACTAATCATTTACAGACATCCCAAGTCTCCTACAAATCATCATCTTCTCCAGGACTCCTACAAGCAATTCTCAGTCTTTCAGAAATCCCTCCTGGAAACCCCAAGTGAGTCCCCCAAGAAAGAATGGCCATTGGATTGTGCACAGACCCTGGTCTCTTTAATGTGTGCATGCCCCTCACTCAAACCGCTGTCAAATCAATTCTGCAAGAGTGTGGTGTTGGTAGTCAGCACTTGTTTCTTTCAATTATTGTCTTTATTCTCTTGTTTATTTCATTATTTTCTAATAAATAAATTTAAATATTCTTGGTGGTTGCATCTTGGGGGTGCTTTTCATAGTTTTGGCCTTCCATTGGAGTCAAATCATATCTTTCTGCTTCTCTCTCAACATATAATACGTACTTGTACTTTTTAAAATTGTATTTGTCTTGCACTCACAGAATAGTCTTGCATGCTTGGTTAAACTGCTATATTTGGTCTTATTTCAACATAAAATAAACAAAATTAGATGAATTACAGGTAAAATTCCATTACAACGAATATCTTTACAATGAAGTTTTCATTATAATGAAGTATTTTTATGGTCCCGACAGTTTCCCCATATGACACGAGTCTTTAGAAATCTCGTTACTACGAAATACATTCAGCAGATACATGCACAACGATCCCCAAACAGAAACGTAATTTTTTTTCTTTCTTCGACCTTTCCTCATACTGTTTTTTTTTTTTGCTGTTTTTGTTTTCTGTGGTTTTCAGTGATACCTTTTGCTTATTGCTCGTCACAATTGAAAAACATCCATTGGAATTTAAGTCATTGTCATCCTCCTATAGAAATGGCAGACACGAAAAAACAATAACAGTTCATATTAAAAAAAAAAACTTTACATTTTTGCTGCTCTCGATTCCGGCAAAAAGAAAAAAGACGTTGCCAGTGAATTCAGAATTTTGCCACCGACACTGTCAACTTTCTTGAAAGACCGAGCAAAAAAAGAAGAAAAATCTCGGGTTGCAAATGTATGCGAACTGCTACATTTGAAGTCGTCGAAAAAGCAGTTTTTATGTGGTTCAGTGATGCTCGTTGAAGAAGCATTCCTATTAGTGCGGCACTCATTCAAGAAAATGTGAGGTTTGTAAACTGTCTTGGGACCTCCCCCAATTGGACAACACGGCGAACAATTGCGATCACTGCATCTGTGGAAGACAACAGCAGGCTCACAGCTGTGTTGCGGCTCGCCACCAAAGTAAACAGAAAAGATGGGTGATGCAACGAACATTGTAAATGCAGGGAACAGTATTACTTGGCCACTAACCTGGTCACAACCCTGCCTGACTGCTGTGTCTGTAAATAGGAGAGTGGTAGATTGCACTACAATAAATAACCGTACTGTTCCTGTTTCAAGCTGAATAAAGTTGGTAAAGTATTGGGACTCAGCCTTGTGTTTTGGGGTGCAAGACAGGGACTTGTAGCACGACCACAATCTTTTAGGATTTGCTTCTGTGGCACTTCATTGCACTGTGAGCCTGCTGTTGCCCTGCGCCCGGCAACTGACAAGCAATCTTCCACAGACGTTGCAATCATGCTTCGGGACGCACTTGACATATTGTCCCGCTGGGTGTGGGGGTCCCAAAAGAGTTCAGAAACCTCACAATATGAAGAAGAAGAAAAGGATGATTCAGCTTCTGATTGATAACTGTACAGCCCACAACATGCTTCCACATGTAGATAATGTTCACGTTGGATTCCTTGCACCCAATTGCACAGCAGTGCTTAAGCCATTGGGTTTGGGTATCATTTGCACCCTGAAAGTGTATTATCACAAGGAAATGCTGAGAAAAAATCTCGTCAGCATAACTTGTAGACGGGAGAAAATTAAAATTAATGCGAAAGAAGCTATTGAAATGATTGCAAATGCCTGGACGCAACTTAAAGAAAGCACTATAGTGACAAATACAGAATCTCATTACTACGAAATTTTCATTACAACGAAATATTTTTTAGGTCCCTGGCAGTTCATTGTAATGAAATTTTATATGTATAATACATTTGTCAAATCAAATCAGCTTCTGCCTTATATGCAGAGTAAAATAAAATGTGTTCTTGCATGTCTCCACAGAACAAAAACACAGTAAAAAAAAACCATTATATATACTGTATATATATGCTAGGTGGCACTGTTGCCCCTTTAAACCCAACAGACAGACACTCAGGACAACAGGTAAAAGCATGAAGAAGTATTTTTAATTATTTTCTTCTCCAACAGTGCTCCCCAAGCACCACAGCCACATTAAACAGGCAAATAATTACAATAACAATAATCACAATTCTCTCTATCTCTCCTCCACACCTCCCAGAAAGCTTCGTCCACCTCCACCTGACTCTGGCTCACTTGCTAGGATCAAGGCAGTCCTTTATATAGTGTCTGACTTGGAAGTGCTTCTGTTCTTCCGTCCATGTGATTTGCCAGCAATTCTGGGTCAGATGGAGAACTTGCATTTTCTTCAGCTCAGAAGTACTTCTGGATTTCTGTCCTCATGACTCACTAGTACTTCCAGGCTATAAGGGAAGCATGACTCCCCCAGTACTCCTGCAGCATTTCCTGGTAGCACCCATGGTAACCAGCAGGGCTGTGCAGCAGAAGTCCAAATCCCATAGTGCCCAGCGGGAATCCAGGGCACCGCTATGCTGAAGGGATGTCCCCATCTAGCGTTTTGAGGGAGGCAGTGTCTAAACGTAGTTGCCCCATTCTTCCCTTTTCGGGGCGTCCCGGGCCTGGTTGAGCTTCAGGCCATCCCTTACAATTTATATATATATATATATATATATATATATATATATATATATATATATATATAGCAAAATACCCGCGCTTCGCAGCGGAGAAGTAGTGTGTTAAAGAGGTTATGTAAACATATATATACATAAACACATATACTTATATATACATATCTACATATACACATATCTACATATATACATATATATATATACATATACACATCCACATATATATACATATATCAACTATCTATCTATCTATCTATATATATACATCCCCGTGCTTTGCAGCGGCGAAGTACTGCTTTTAAATTTTTATTAAGAAGAAAAACTTTTTAAATTGAGTGAAAATCTACCAATAACAATTTGTTAAGGATCTGTTTTTTTGTGAAGCTGACTTCACACAGCCTCTCCACTGTTTTATAAACGAACGTCATATAAGGTCTTCCTTTTTCGTTGCTTTGCCAACGGAAGCAGCCTTTTTATTTAATCCTGTTTTTACGATTGTTCTGTTTGTATATCACGTTGTCAGTTCAGCACTCTGGTTGTAATATGACCAAGCCGTGCAAGCACACTCTTGAGAATGCAACGTATAGTTGTACAGGAGAAAAGCAATCTTGCCTGAAATCAATGGCAACCTTTTGTAGGTCTATGAACTTAATTTAAACTTTAGGTTTACACGGTGCTTTCTTTCCGAAGTACCTGCACTCATGAATATGTCTGTATGCGTCAGTCGCTCAAATCCCCGCGGTTTGCACCGGTGAAGTTCTGCTTTTAAATTTTTATTAAGAAGAAAAGAAAACCTTTTAAAATTGAGGTAAAATATACCAATAACAGTTTGTTAAGGAACTGTTTTTTTTGTGACGCTGCCTTCACTCGAGTGATCACTTCGAGCTTTAAGCCTGAGAAATCACCCCGTAAATGCACACGTTTAATTGCACATCTATCTATCCATCTATCTATATATATATATATATATATATATATATACAGTGGTGTGAAAAACTATTTGCCCCCTTCCTGATTTCTTATTCTTTTGCATGTTTGTCACACAAAATGTTTCTGATCATCAAACACATTTAACCATTAGTCAAATATAACACAAGTAAACACAAAATGCAGTTTGTATATGGTGGTTTTTATTATTTAGGGAGAAAAAAAAATCCAAACCTACATGGCCCTGTGTGAAAAAGTAATTGCCCCCTGAACCTAATAACTGGTTTGGCCACCCTTAGCAGCAATAACTGCAATCAAGCGTTTGCGATAACTTGCAATGAGTCTTTTACAGCGCTCTGGAGGAATTTTGGCCCACTCATCTTTGCAAAATTGTTGTAATTCAGCTTTATTTGAGGGTTTTCTAGCATGAACCGCCTTTTTAAGGTCATGCCATAGCATCTCAATTGGATTCAGGTCAGGACTTTGACTAGGCTACTCCAAAGTCTTCATTTTGTTTTTCTTCAGCCATTCAGAGGTGGATTTGCTGGTGTGTTTTGGGTCATTGTCCTGTTGCAGCACCCAAGGTCGCTTCAGCTTGAGTTGACGAACAGATGGCCGGACATTCCCCTTCAGGATTTTTTGGTAGACAGTAGAATTCATGGTTCCATCTATCACAGCAAGCCTTCCAGGTCCTGAAGCAGCAAAACAACCCCAGACCATCACACTACCACCACCATATTTTACTGTTGGTATGATGTTCTTTTTCTGAAATGCTGTGTTCCTTTTACGCCAGATGTAACGGGACATTTGCCTTCCAAAAAGTTCAACTTTTGACTCATCAGTCCACAAGGTATTTTCCCAAAAGTCTTGGCAATCATTGAGATGTTTCTTAGCAAAATTGAGACGAGCCCTAATGTTCTTTTTGCTTAACAGTGGTTTGCGTCTTGGAAATCTGCCATGCAGGCCGTTTTTGCCCAGTCTCTTTCTTATGGTGGAGTCATGAACACTGACCTTAATTGAGGCAAGTGAGGCCTGCAGTTCTTTAGACGTTGTCCTGGGGTCTTTTGTGACCTCTCGGATGAGTCGTCTCTGCGCTCTTGGGGTAATTTTGGTCGGCCGGCCACTCCTGGGAAGGTTCACCACTGTTCCATGTTTTTGCCATTTGTGGATAATGGCTCTCACTGTGGTTCGCTGGAGTCCCAAAGCTTTAGAAATGGCTTTATAACCTTTACCAGACTGATAGATCTCAATTACTTCTGTTCTCATTTGTTCCTGAATTTCTTTGGATCTTGGCATGATGTCTAGCTTTTGAGGTGCTTTTGGTCTACTTCTCTGTGTCAGGCAGCTCCTATTTAAGTGATTTCTTGATTGAAACAGGTGTGGCAGTAATCAGGCCTGGGGGTGGCTACGGAAATTGAATTCAAGGTGTGATACACCACAGTTAGGTTATTTTTTAACAAGGGGGCAATTACTTTTTCACACAGGGCCATGTAGGTTTGGATTTTTTTTCTCCCTAAATAATAAACACCATCATTTAAAAACTGCATTTTGTGTTTACTTGTGTTATATTTGACTAATGGTTAAATGTGTTTGATGATCAGAAACATTTTGTGTGACAAACATGCAAAAGAATAAGAAATCAGGAAGGGGGCAAATAGTTTTTCACACCACTGTATATATATATATATATATATATATATATATAGCAAAATACCCGCGCTTCGCAGCGGCGAAGTACTGCTTTAAAATTTTAAATAATAAACTGAGGGAAATTATACCAATAATTATTTGTTAAGGATCTCTTTGTATACCATGTTGTCAGTTCGCCCCTCCGGTTGTAATATGACCAAGTTGTGCGCTGAGCTTACTCTTGAGCATGCAACATATAGTTGGCCATGTGAAAAGCAAATCAAGAACAGCAAGACCGCGCCAGCTGTGGAGCTCAGCTCGGAGCGAAATGAAGTGAATGAAATGAGGTGAATGGGAGGGGAGATGATCACGTGACTCCAACACCCGCCTTAACTCTCCATCCCTCCACAAACACAGTCTCTCGGATCCCAACTCTCCTTTATATATATATAGATAAATAGCAAAATACCCGCGCTTCGCAGCGGAGAAGTAGTGTGTTAAAGAGGTTATGAAAAAGAAAAGGAAACATTTTAAAAATAACGTAACATGATTGTCAATGTAATTGTGTTGTCATTGTTATGAGTGTTGCTGTCTTTTATATATATAATATACACACACACACACATAAACATATATATACATATACATATATACATATATATACTTATCTACATATACACATATCTACATATATATATACATATACACATCCACATATATACACATATCAACATATATATATAGACATACATACACACACACACACATATATATATATATATATATATATATATATACACAGACACATATATATACATAAATACTTACATATATATATCTACATATATATATACAGTGGTGTGAAAAACTATTTGCCCCCTTCCTGATTTCTTATTCTTTTGCATGTTTGTCACACAAAATGTTTCTGATCATCAAACACATTTAACCATTAGTCAAATATAACACAAGTAAACACAAAATGCAGTTTTTAAATGATGGTTTTTATTATTTAGGGAGAAAAAAAATCCAAACCTACATGGCCCTGTGTGAAAAAGTAATTGCCCCCCTTGTTAAAAAATAACCTAACTGTGGTGTATCACACCTGAGTTCAATTTCCGTAGCCACCCCCAGGCCTGATTACTGCCACACCTGTTTCAATCAAGAAATCACTTAAATAGGAGCTGCCTGACACAGAGAAGTAGACCAAAAGCACCTCAAAAGCTAGACATCATGCCAAGATCCAAAGAAATTCAGGAACAAATGAGAACAGAAGTAACTGAGATCTATCAGTCTGGTAAAGGTTATAAAGCCATTTCTAAAGCTTTGGGACTCCAGCGAACCACAGTGAGAGCCATTATCCACAAATGGCAAAAACATGGAACAGTGGTGAACCTTCCCAGGAGTGGCCGGCCGACCAAAATTACCCCAAGAGCGCAGAGACGACTCATCCGAGTGGTCACAAAAGACCCCAGGACAACGTCTAA